>NC_077247.1:16567500-16845000 GCF_947179165.1 Solanum dulcamara | reverse complement strand
GCTACCTCTCTCAACTCTCAGAGGTCTCAAATGATCAAGAAAAGAGACAGTGATCAAAGTATGGACTTAGAACCTACACAAGTATAGAAGCAAGGGTGAGTACCAAATAATACGGTACCCACTAGAAGAACTAAAAGAATACATGAACTCCGTTTCCAACCAACCAAATCTCTAGACTACAACCTACACAGAAATCAGCCCAACCTAACAGTTCATACTAGACGGTTCAATAAAGTTCAGATCACAGTTCAATATCACAGATTTATCGTACAAATACTTAAAATGTCACAAATAAGCATCAAACTATCAACATAGATATGCAAAATATGTATATGCACACATAATGATCATGCATGTGTGCAATTGCCGGCAAAGACCTTGCCATAATAATCTCTGATAGGAAATGACCTCTGTCTCATAGTCTCTGATCGAAAATGACTTCGGTCTCATATCTCTGATCGAAAATGACCTCGGTATCATAGTCTTTGACCAAAAATGACCTCGATCCCACAACCTCGCCAAAAATGACCTCGACCATATAATCTCACCGAAAATGACCTTGGCCATGTAATCCCGCTGAAAATGACCTTGGCCTATCAATCTCTCGCCGAAAATGACCTCGGCCATATCATATCTCTGACCGAAAATGACATCGGTCTCACAATCACATACCTCTCATCATAGTATTTCAGAACCAATGCAACAGCATGCTCACACAAGTAATGAGAAATACTCAATTCGGACAAACCACAATCATAATTAGACTATCAAGTATCTCATCAAATACATATAGATATCTAGATTACGGCATGAAAGTTTCAATAACCAACAATGTTACACATAGTCTTTTATTAACCCCATCATTTCATTTTAGATTAGTTTCATATCACAATTAAACCCGTAACCTCATCCTCATTACGCCCCAACACATATACAATGAGATATTTGGGAATTTTAAGAGATTCACGGAGTTTTAAGAGTCCACTTGCCTTAGGCAATATGCGATCAGTCACTCCACACGAGCTTTCCCCTTACGAATGCACTCCAATTCACCACAATCTATATAAATTCAAGTTCTCAATCAAAATACAGAACCAACGATATCCAAATAAGATTTTTGGAAACCGAGCCAAAATTGACCCGAAATGCTTGAAAAACCTGATTCCAAAACGAGTAGAAAATTTTAGATTTTTTTTACATAAACAACATCCTCAAGGTATTTGGAGTTTACTAGTGAAAATGGAAGTAGATTTGGACTTCAAAGAAGTTCACAATCATCAAAACATTGAAATTAATTTAGGTTCTTGAAAACCCCAGCCTGTCCAATTTAAAAACCTCAATTTCATCCTAAAACTCTCAAATAATCAATGGGTAATTAATGTTGGAGGTTAGAATCACTTACCCCAATGTTTTCCCACAAAAACTCCTCTGAAAATCGTATCCCCAAGCTCCAAAATCTCCAAAAAGCTGAAAATAGGCTAGACCCCAACTTTGTCACTGTTTCGGGGTGATTTGCTCTCCGCGAACGCGGATAACTAACTCCACAAATGCAGAGGTTAACTAGACGTTCCTCCATGAGCGTGGCATAAGCTCCGCAAATGCGGATGTAACATCCCTCGAAATGCTCATAAGTGACTTAAGAATGCCTTAGAAATAGGCCGCTCAAGTAACGAGTGAAAGGGAGAGCAGTGGCCCGCACATGCATCATCCTTAATCTTTTTGGAAAATTTGAGTTCGGAATATCGATCAGGGGGTCAAATGCTGCGGGAAAATAGTTTCGGTGGATTTTTAGGACCCGTAGATCGGAAGATAGATTTCTCAAAAAACTGCACAAAATAGAAAGGTCCGTGATAAGTCTGCATCGCGGACCTGGTAGGAATTTTCTGGACGAGTTGGATTTCTAGTAAGGGCATTTTAGACTTTCATAAATTGTTAGATAATGAAACTAGACGTTTTTAGGACCTAATTCAACTCTATAAATTAACCTAAACCTCTAATTCTATTCATTCTTCTATAATTCATCTATCAAATATTTCTCCCTCTACAAAAAGGCTCTCAAGGACTCCATTGAAGACTTCAAGTAAATTCACTCAAGCTCTCTATCAAAACTCTCAAGTTCTTCCAAATTAATTGGTATTCTCACTTAAGGTATGTGAGTATTGATTCATGGATTCTTTCATCCATGAAGCCCAATCAATTTCTCAAGGTTTTTCTATCAAATTAAAGTTTGATATTTTATGGATTTTATGATATCTACTCCTATTGTATGAATTTTGATTCAAATTATGATTATGAGTCTATTTTGATATAAATTGATGGTTATTGCATTAAATTGAAGAGTTTTTCTATGAATACTCCTATTTTGATTTTTAGGGTTTATGATGTAAAATATGAGTATTTTCAATTATACTTCCTAATGATACTATCTATATGAATTATGTATGGGCTGATATAAAGTTTATGATCATGCATTTTTTCAAGTTAATTTCATAATTTTCAAGTCAATTGATCATGCATTCATGTCTTATCCAAATTTCAAGTATAAGCTATGATCATGAATCTCCAAGTATGAATTATGTCTATGTAAGTATAATTGTAATGATGAAAGGACAATTCTCACATTACAAGTATGTTATGAAAAATGAGTTACTCCTTGATTTCAAACCTATGATCATGACTATGATATATGAAATTATGATTTCTATGCAATGTATGTGTTTCGTAGGATTTGACTTAGCACCGAATGTGGACTTGAGGTGGGGGATCAAAATACGGGTTCCTTATATAAAGTCTCTTATTTCATAACTACGTGCCACCGTAGGACTGCCTTCATGGTCTAGCTAGTGGATCCACATATAACACATGCATGACCCGCTTAGCGGGGTAGAGTCTACCTTGGCAAGTAGATTCCCTTCTTTCTTCGTTGTATAGGGAGACAATGGGATTCCATTGTCACGCCCCGAGAGGGTACCCTAGGCATGGCCGGCACTCAGAAACCATCTCTGGCTTCCGAGAGAACCACTTGGTCTCATTACTCATTTGTTCATCAGCGGAAGACTTAAGAATACTAATGTGGGCTTGTCATAATCAAAGGAAAAACAGATAATTCTTAGAAGAAGTAATTTCTAAGGAGAACTACTCCGATTACATCATCAAACTCTGTCTATGAAGCCTCTAATACTCTTAGATGATGCCAATGACATGTCCATGGCTACCTTAAAAGAAATATAATACTCAACAATAATTAAAGGATAAAGAGTTCCTCCGAATACAAGAAGGACTCACCAAATAGCTGAAAAATAATGATCTTCAACGAAATACGTGTTGACGATCTCTAACACCTATATCTGCATCATAAAACGATGCAGGTCGAATGACGTCAGTACGTGGAATGTACGAGTATGTAAAATGGCAGGAAGGTAAGGACAGATATCAATAAAATCCTCTCAAGAAAACTCAGCTTAAAACTCAACATCATCTCAACATCAATATGTAATACAAGTTTAAAATATAATAATAAAAATAATAGTAATAAGCAATGCTTACTCAGTTGGGAGTTTCTCTAACCGACAACCATCACTTATGAGGTAGCGATGATACAACGAAGCGATGTCGTTGCCATATCCATCCAATACCTTGCCAGGGTAAAGGACATCACCATCTTGGATCCACTCATCAAAGTCCTCTTTTTGGGACTTAAGAGACATAGCCTCCATCCTACGCTGGCTACGTAGTTCTGGGTTTGAATCAATTAAACTCTTACCCAACTCGGTGCTCAATACTACTCCCAAAATATGTGCTCATATTAAACTCATGATCTAGTCTTATTGGACTTTAATTTAAATCATCAAACTCATCTCATTTCATGTTCACCAATCATTATACTTCCAAAAACATCATTTACATCTCATCAAAACATCTTGCTCAAAATATCATTTGCTCAAATTCATTCAAACTCAACTCTTTTGCTCTTTCAAAACTCAATAAAATACATATATAGTATTAATTTATATAACTTTCTTTTTATCAATGAAAATAATAAAAAGCCAACATCTTTACTCAAAAAAAATGTGTAAAAATATTCATGAACATCAAATCAATTAGGATTCATGGGAAAGTAACCATGAACAATAATTCCAATAATATGAGAGATAACAACAATAATATTAATGCATAAATATATCAAACTCAATAGAAGAAGGATTAATTCATTTAGAATTCAAGATTTGGATAAAACTCAAATATAACTCAATTATAATGAATTTAAATATTGGGCGCATGGACGAACTCAATCCAATGCTATGAAAGCCTTACATACCTTAAATCCGAAGTTTTACTCTGAATTAGAACACTTTTGGAACCCTAGCCTTTTCTTCTCACCGGAGCGTTTTGTGTACTACCCGGAGTATAAGAATCACCGAAGTAGTATTTTTATACTACTAAAACTAAAACTATATTTGAGAAGAAGTATATAGAGAGAAGAGTTGCTTAAGAAAGATTGATGAATAAAATGAGGAAATAAGGTAGGTATTTATAGGTGGGAAAGAGGAACCTAACAATAAATAAAATAATTATAAAGAAAAATCTAAAAATTTAATGGAATATATTGATGTCATGGATGATGTTAAATGGAGGACAATTTATGTCATGAGTGATGTCAAATGTATCTAGATCTTTCCATGGTAGGTAAGATGAGTTCTTTTTAACAGAATACTCTTTTTCAGAGCTACGTTTGAATTATATAAATTCCTTATTAGGATTTGGTGTATTCATACAAATTGTAGATATGAAAGTCTAGTTTCATATCGTTCAAGAATCAACCAATTTGGAGCAACCTACAGTGAGATATGAAGTTTCTTCTATAAATACTCAATTCCGTCACAATACTATATCTTGCAAAGATTAATTTATTTGACCTACATATACTCCGAATCTTAAGATATGTTCTTCATGAAAGTTGTAGGTAAGGATGTTGTGGTTACACAGAAATTTGAATCACCTAATGTGGATTAAGCTATGAAAAGTTATGCCCAAAATACAAAGGCTGTATTATTTTCGTCGAGAATTGAAATACCGACATACAACATTTTAGGGGTTGTTACAATATCTCCCCCTTGGGATCATTCATCCTCGAATGAAGATGAAAATAGGAGACATAAAGAATGAATATCATCAATATATCAATCTCTCAAAAACTCTGATACTCAAATGGTCAATGACTCAAACTCAAGAATAAACATCGACTCAAAGGTAGAAGTAAGGAATATTACCTTGAATATCGTCATCAGAAGGCACAAATAGATGAGGATAGTTAGCCTTCATATGTTCTTCAGCTTCCCATGTAGCCTCTTCAACAAATTGATTTCGCCATAGGACTTTGAAAGATGCCACTTCCTTAGTTCTTAATTTGCGAACCTGACGATCAAGAATTTGAACTGAAATCTCTTCATAACTCAAACTCTCTTTCACCCCAATGCTCTCAGCTGGGACAACAAGTAAAGGATCTCCCAAACACTTCTTAAGCATAGAGATGTGAAACACGAGATGAATAACAGCTAATTCTGGGGGCAACTCCAGTTTATAGGCTACGTTACCTACCCTCATAATCTGATAAGGACCAATGTAGCGGGGACTAACCTTCCCTTTCTTTCCAAATCTCATCACACCCTTCATGGGTGAAACTTTCAAGTATACCCAATCGTACACTTCGAACTCCAAATCTCTTCTCCTAATATCAGTGTAGGATTTCTGGCGACTTTGAGTAGTCTTCAACCTCTCTTGTATGGTTTTCACCTTCTCCATAGCTTGGTGAACCAAGTCTGGTCCAATCACTCAGCTTTACCAACTTCGAACCAACCAATTGGTGATCTACATCTCCTTCCATACAGAGCTTCATAAGGAGCTATTTGAATACTCGAATGGAAACTATTATTGTATGTAAACTCAATAAGAGGTAAATGATCATCCCAATTACCTTTGAAGTCAATGACACAAGCTCTTAACATATCCTCCAAAGTCTGTATCGTACGCTCTGCCTGGCCATCTGTTTGCAGATGAAAAGCAGTACTAAGGTTCACTCTTGAACCCAAGCCCTTCTGAAATGACTTCCAAAACTGAGCAGTAAATTGAGCTCCCCTATCAGAGATGATAGACAAAGGAACTCCATGCAGTCTAACAATCTCTCTAAGATACAGTTTAGCATAATCCTCTGCAGTATTCGCAGTCTTAACCGGCAAAAAATGGGCCGATTTGGTCATCCTATCCACAATCACCCAAATAGAGTCATGTTGTTTGCGGGTTCGTGGTAAACCGGTAATAAAGTCCATATTGATCATTTCCTACTTCCATTCCGGGATCTCTATGTTCTGAGCTACTCCACAAGGCCTTTGGTGCTCAACTTTAACTTGTTGGCAATTCGGGCACTTGGACACAAACTCTGCTATATCTCTCTTCATTCCACTCCACCAGTATACTTCTCTCAAGTCATGATACATCTTTGTTGAACCTGGATGGATGGAATACTTAGAATTATGTGCTTCTTTCATGATTCTCTCCCGAATACCATCAACACTTGGAATACATAATCTTTCTTGATATCTCAACACTCCATCTCCCCCTTTGGTAAAAGCCATTACCTTCTGCTTGTGAACCTCATCCTTCAGTTGAAGAAGAATGGGATCCTGATCTTGCTTTTCTTTCACCTCTGCAACCAGAGATGATTCAACTCCATTTCGTACTATTACACCACCCTCACTAGAGTCAATAAGTTGAACTCCCAAACGCGCAAGTCTATGCACTTTCTTTGCCAACTCCTTCTTTTCCTCTTCCATATGGGTTGTACTCCCCATAGATAACCTACTAAGAGCATCAGCAACTACATTTGCTTTACCTGGGTGGTAGAGAATGCTCATGTCATAATCCTTGAGCAACTCTAGCCATCTCCTCTGTCTCAAATTCAGCTCCTTCTGGCTGAATACATACTGTAAGCTCTTATGGTCTATGAACACATCCACATGTACACCATAAAGATAGTGACGCCAGATCTTAAGAGCAAATACCACAGCTGCCAACTCAAGGTCATGAGTGGGATAGTTCCTCTCATGAGTCTTAAGCTGCCTGGAGGCATAGGCAATGACCTATCCTTTCTGCATCAATACACATCCCAACCCAACTCTTGAAGCATCACAATAGATTACAAAACCATCCATTCCTTCGGGTAGGGATAGTACTGGAGCAGTAGTCAATCTAGCTTTTAACTCTTGAAAACTTTTCTCACAAGCATCAGACCATTGAAACTTAGCCTTCTTCTGAGTCAGCTTAGTCAATGGTGAGGATATGGATGAAAATCCCTCAACAAACCTCCTGTAGTAACCAGCCAAACCTAAGAAACTCATGTCGGTTGGAGAGGTGGGTCGGGGCCAGTTCTTAACTGCCTCAATCTTTTGAGTATCAACTTGAATTCCATCACCAGATATAATATGGCCTAGGAATGCTACAGACTCAAGCCAAAACTCACACTTAGAAAACTTAGCATACAACTCCTTCTCCTTAAGAGTTTGAAGGACAATCCTAAGGTGATTAGCATGCTCACTCTTACTTCTAGAGTAGACCAAAATATCATCGATGAAGACAATTACAAACGTATCCAGGTATGGCTTGAATACCCGATTCATGAGGTCCATAAAAGCTGCTGGGGCATTTGTCAATCCAAAGGACATAACAAGAAACTCAAAATGACCATAGCGGGTTCAAAAAGCCGTCTTTGGGATGTCACATTCTCTCACTTTCAATTGGTGATAGCTTGATCTGAGGTCTATCTTAGAGAAGCATGTGGCACCCTAAAGTTGGTCAAATAAATCATTTATTCTGGGGAGAGGATACTTTTTCTTTATGGTGACCTTGTTTAGTTGTCGGTAATTAATACATATTCTAAAGGACCCATCTTTCTTTTGCACGAATAAGACAGGAGCGCCCCAAGGTGAGACACTTGGCCTAATAAACCCCTCATCTAGGAGGTCTTTTAGTTGTTCTTTTAACTCTTTTAACTCAGCAGGAGCCATCCTATAAGGAGGAATGGAGATAGGTCGTGTATCAGGAAGGACATCAATACCAAAGTCTATCTCTCTATCAGGAGGGATTCTGGGTAGAGCCTCAGAAAAGACTTCAGGAAACTCATTCACAATGGGAACTGACTCAAGAGATGGAGTCTGATCATTAATATTTTTAACTCGGACTATATGATATATACATCCCTTAGAGATTAATTTTCTGGCCTTAAGGTAGGAAATAAATTTACCCCTAGGCATTACAGAATTCCCCTTCCACTCTAAGATAGGCTCGTTTGGAAATTGAAACTTGACAATTCGGGTCCTACAATCAACTGAAGCATAAAAGGAATAAAGCTAGTCCATACCAAGAATCACATCAAAATCAACCATGTCTAACTCAACTAAGTCAGCCATGGTATCCCTGTGATAGATTGACACAGTACAATCTCTATAGACCTTCTCAGCTAAGATAGACTCACCAACAGGAGTAGACACGCTGAAAGGCTCAAGAAGACACTCAGGAAGGATTTCAAATTTACTAGCCAAGTAAGGAGTCACAAAAGATAACGTAGCACCCAGATCAAATAATGCATACACATCAAAAGAAAGGACTCAGAGCATACCAGTAACAACATTGGGTGCATTCTCTTGGTCTTGGTGACTACCCATAGCATACAGACGGTTGGTTCCCCCACCTACACTTGAAGCTGCACCTCTATGATTACCTCTATTCTGTGGAGCTGCAGAAGAAAACTGAGCTCTACTACTTCCATCTCCCTGTCTCTTTGAAGGATACTCATTCTGGAAGTGACCTATCTTTCCACATCCATAGCAAGCATTGGTTCCCATATGACACTCTCCCAAATGGAGACTCCTACATCTAGCACATGGTGGTTTCCCTTTAGAACCTTGAGCCACACTTAATTGGGACTAAGAACCCTGAGATCGGAATTTTTGGTGACTTAGCGATCTCTGATCATACCTGGTATTAGGTGTAAAAGCATTTGTTGGGGAAGGTGCATAATTGGAAGACCTTTTCTGAAAGAAAGACTTGTTACCCTTCCCTTGCTTTTGCTCGTTCTCATGCCCAGCAGACTTAGCCTTTTTGCTTAGGTATTCCTCTCGGTCCTTTTTCTTATCATCCTCAACCTGCTGAGCATACACCATCAATCTAGAAAAATCCATGTCAGAAATCATTAGCATTGCCTTACATTCTTTCTTTATATGTTTGCCTAGGCCAGAGACAAACTTTCTCATCTTAGACCTCATATGAGGAATCATTTCTGGGGCATATTTGGACAACTGAATAAACTTCAAACTATACTCTTTCACAGTCATACTCTCCTGCTTGAGGTTCACAAACTCTTCAATTTTTGCTTCACGTAGCTCTTGGGGAAAGAAGTTATCAAGAAATGCTCTTTCAAACTCATCCCAAAGAGCAGGCTCTGCATCCTCACCTCTACTTTCTTCCCACTGGTTATACCAGACATTTGCCACATCCTTGAGCTGATAAGACACCAACTCAACCCCCTCAATCTCTGTAGCATGCATTGCTTTTAGTATCTTTCACATCTCATCAATGAAATTTTGGGGGTCTTCATCAATGTTGGAACCCGTAAAGACCGGCAGATTCATTCTCAGAAAATATCGAATCCTCGTGGCAGCAGACGACTCTTGATAACTAGAGCTAGGAGTTGGTGAACTCTAGCTACTATTTCGAGCAGCCACCAACTGGGTGAGCATAGCAATTACTCCTCGAAAATCTTCCTCAGAAGTAGGAGTGGTCTGAACAGTAGGTATTTTTGGTACCTCAGTAGACCTTGCAGGTCGGCCCCTAGTTCTCTGTGGAGGCATCACTGACTGTGGAACCTCAGTGCTGGCAGCGTTCCTCTGACTAGCTGAACATTTAGGAGGCATATCTGAAATGTGACAACACACGAATTAGAAAGAAAGCTTTTATAGAGTTAAACTCTATCGCACGAACTCAGATTATGAAAGAAGTGAAATAGTTCCTAATGTCCTATAGCCTCCTAATTATAAATGTGGTGCACTACACACCCATAAGCAAGACTCTACTAGACACGGCTTTATAGACACCCTAGGACTCTTGAACTCTGTGCTCTAATACCAAGTTTGTCACGCTCCGAGAGGGTAACCTAGGCATGGCCGGCACTCAGAAACCATCTCTGGCTTCCGAGAGAACCACTTGGTCTCATTACTCATTTGTTCATCAGTGGAAGACTTAAGAATACTAATGTGGGCTTGTCATAATCAAAAGAAAAACAGATAATTCTTAGAAAAAGTAGTTTCTAAGGAGAACTACTCCGATTACATCATCAAACTCTGTCTATGAAGCCTCTAATACTCTTAGATGATGCCAATGACATGTCCATGGCTACCTTAAAAGAAATATAATACTCAACAATAATTAAAGGATAAAGAGTTCCTCCGAATACAAGAAGGACTCACCAAATAGCTGAAAAATAATGATCTTCAACGAAATGCCTGTTGAGGATCTCTAACACCTGTATCTGCATCATAAAACGATGCAGGTCGAATGACGTCAGTACGTGGAATGTACGAGTATGTAAAATGGCAGGAAGGTAAGGACAGATATCAATAAAATCCTCTCAAGAAAACTCAGCTCAAAACTCAACATCATCTCAACATCAATATGTAATACAAGTTTAAAATATAATAATAAAAATAATAGTAATAAGCAATGCTTACTCAGTTGGGAGTTTCTCTAACCGACAACCATCACTTATGAGGTAGCGATGATACAACGAAGCGATGTCGTTGCCATATCCATCCAATACCTTGCCAGGGTAAAGGACATCACCATCTTGGATCCACTCATCAAAGTCCTCTTTTTGGGACTTAAGAGACATAGCCTCCATCCTACGCTGGCTACGTAGTTCTGGGTTTGAATCAATTAAACTCTTACCCAACTCGGTGCTCAATACTACTCCCAAAATATGTGCTCATATTAAACTCATGATCTAGTCTTATTGGACTTTAATTTAAATCATCAAACTCATCTCATTTCATGTTCACCAATCATTATACTTCCAAAAACATCATTTACATCTCATCAAAACATCTTGCTCAAAATATCATTTGCTCAAATTCATTCAAACTCAACTCTTTTGCTCTTTCAAAACTCAATAAAATACATATATAGTATTAATTTATATAACTTTCTTTTTATCAATGAAAATAATAAAAAGCCAACATCTTTACTCAAAAAAAATGTGTAAAAATATTCATGAACATCAAATCAATTAGGATTCATGGGAAAGTAACCATGAACAATAATTCCAATAATATGAGAGATAACAACAATAATATTAATGCATAAATATATCAAACTCAATAGAAGAAGGATTAATTCATTTAGAATTCAAGATTTGGATAAAACTCAAATATAACTCAATTATAATGAATTTAAATATTGGGCGCATGGACGAACTCAATCCAATGCTATGAAAGCCTTACATACCTTAAATCCGAAGTTTTACTCTGAATTAGAACACTTTTGGAACCCTAGCCTTTTCTTCTCACCGGAGCGTTTTGTGTACTACCCGGAGTATAAGAATCACCGGAGTAGTATTTTTATACTACTAAAACTAAAACTATATTTGAGAAGAAGTATATAGAGAGAAGAGTTGCTTAAGAAAGATTGATGAATAAAATGAGGAAATAAGGTAGGTATTTATAGGTGGGAAAGAGGAACCTAACAATAAATAAAATAATTATAAAGAAAAATCTAAAAATTTAATGGAATATATTGATGTCATGGATGATGTTAAATGGAGGACAATTTATGTCATGAGTGATGTCAAATGTATCTAGATCTTTCCATGGTAGGTAAGATGAGTTCTTTTTAACAGAATACTCTTTTTCAGAGCTACGTTTGAATTATATAAATTCCTTATTAGGATTTGGTGTATTCATACGAATTGTAGTTATGGAAGTCTAGTTTCATATCGTTCAAGAATCAACCAATTTGGAGCAACCTACAGTGAGATATGAAGTTTCTTCTATAAATACTCAATTCCGTCACAGTACTATATCTTGCAAAGATTAATTTATTTGACCTACATATACTCCGAATCTTAAGATATGTTATTCATGAAAGTTGTAGGTAAGGATGTTGTGGTTACACAGAAATTTGAATCACCTAATGTGGACTAAGCTATGAAAAGTTATGCCCAAAATACAAAGGCTGTATTATTTTCGTCGAGAATTGAAATACCGACATACAACATTTTAGGGGTTGTTACATCAATGTTATAGCTCACTTGGTCTTAATGTCGATTATAGTTCCTATCCCACCTATGTATGATCTCTTATGTATGCTATGATTTTTAAATTATGCTCTTTGAATGCTTGGGTCGATATGATTTTCTCATGACTTAATTATCTCATCTTATCATGTGTTTTACTTGCCATTGCATTCCATGATTTACGTTGCATGTCAAGCCCACATACTTAGTACATTCTAACGTACTAATGCATACCTTTTGCCTACATTGTCTCATAATGTAGGGGTTGAGGTTGAGGATCACACTCATCTACATGGCTAGTTAAGCTTTCCTATCGCAGTGGTTGTGGTGAGTCCTCATTTAATTGGGGATTGGTTGTCGAGCTTGTTATTGTTTTCAAAGATTTTTGCTATGGTTTATATTAAGGGTGAGCTAGGGACATGTCTTAGCCCCGCCCATATTCATGAGTAGAGGCATCTAGTTGGACAAATGTTTTGAGTTTATGTTGTCACGTGTCTTTCTTAATTTCTATTCATGATTTAGACTCTTTTATGATGTTTCTGCTTTTGCTTTGCCTTATGAATGCTTATGATATGTACAAAAGGCTTGGTTGAAGCCCTTTAGGGTTTTGATCTCCGTATTATGACTAGGCCCTAGGTTGAGTCTTGATAGCGGAGAAGGGACAACTGTCCTTCCGTGAACGCGGACAAGCCTCCATGAATGCGGAGAAGGACTCTCAGGCACCAGATGACAATAATGTTACTTAAGTCTCCAAGTCTCCGAATGACCCTCGGAATTCGTTTGGAACCCCGTATAGACAAACCATATATGCAACCCTACTAAACTCGATATTTCAGACTCAATGGAACTATCAAAATTTGATTTCTAGGCCTCCTTGATCGGAACATCAAAAAGTTGCAACTAAACTAACATTATGCCTCAAATCTCCAAAATTCCCTCGGAGCTTCCAAAAAATACCCAGAAACTCTCTCTAGGTCTAAAATCACCCTCCGAATCCAACATAGTAGTCAGAATTCAATTCCGAACATCCGGTCCTCAAATGTTGACCAAAGTCAAACCTATGGCCAAAAACTCAACTATTTCCAACTCAACCCTTCAAATCAATGATATGAACCCAAATATGATTTCCTAGACCAATTTTAATGTTATGAAACAGATGAAATCGACAGAATTCTGTTTCGAGACTTGAAACTCCAAATGACCTCAACTACCACTTTGAGTCATTATAAACCTCTAAAAAGCTAAAGTTTTCCAAAAATTCCAACTTTTCAATAAAACCACGAAACCGACATCACATATCAATAAAATATGACTCAGAGAAACTACCAAGAGATGTAAAATAGTCTTTTTATGACAATATTCAAAAATGACCTTAATAATCATTACATTATCCACCACTAAAAACTATATTCATCCTCGAACATAAAGTAAAAAAAGTACTTGAAGCCTCAAAAAGCTGTAGATATCAGGCCCGCATGTCATTCTTTGACTCCCAAGTCACCTCTCCGATTGAGCGTTGCCTCTACTATACCTTCACTGAATCTCTCTCCTTGGTCCTAAGCTTATGGACCTATCTCTGAAGGATGGCTATGGGTTCCTCCTCAAAAGTCAAATTGGACCCAACTCTACCGTGTCAACAGATAACATATGAGACTTGTCTGGCATATACTTCCGGAGCATGGAAATATAAAACATAGGATGTACCGCTGATAAGCTAGATGGAAAGGCCAATATGTAAGACACCTCTCCCACTCGCTCTAAAATCTCAACTGGGCCAATAAACAGAGGGCTAAGCTTGCCCTTCTTTCCAAAATGCATCTCGCCCTTCATGGGCGAGACTTAGATCCAAACATGGTCACCTTCCGTGAACTCTAATGGTCGAACCCTCCTATCTGCATAGATCCTTTGCCTACTCTGGGCTATCAAGAGCCTAACTTGGATAATCCGAATCTGCTCCATGGCATCTCTAAGTAAGTCCGTGTGTAAAGAGTCTATCTCAATTGAGTCAAACCATCTAATAGGAGATCAACACCTCCTACCATACAATGCCTCGAATGGAGACATCTGAATATTGGAGTGATAGATATTATTGTATGCAAACTCTGTTAAGGGAAAATGTTGATCCCACCTAGCACCAAAATCAATAACACAAGCTTGAAGCATATCCTCTAACACCTGAATCGTCCACTCAGACTGACCATCAGTCTGTGGGTGAAAAGTTGTACTCATATCAAGCCTAGTGCCCAGGACATCCTGTAAAGCCTGCCAAAAGTGCGAAGTAAACATTGAGCCTCAGTTCAAAACAATGGATACTAGAACTCCATAAAGCCGAATGATCTAACTGATATATAACTGACCTAGTCTGTCAGACATGTACTTCACCTTAACTAGAATATAGTGGGCAGACATGGTCAGTTTATCGACCACCACCCATAAGGAATCATAACCACCCACGGCAGGAGGCAAACCCATAACAAAGTCCACAGTGATCCGCTCCCACTTCCAAGTAGGAATGGGCATCCTCCGACTCATACCTCCAGGCCGATGGTGCTCACACTTGACCTATTGACATGTCAAATACTTGGACACAAACTCTGTGATGTCCCTCTTCATCCCATACCTCCAGTAATGTTGACTAAGGTCATAATACATCTTTGTGGTGCTCGGATGAATAGAATATCGAGAGCAATGAGCCTCCTCTAGTATCAATCTAATCAAGTCACCTACCTTGGTTGCATAAATCTGGCCCCCAATCCTCAAGACACCCTCTGAATCAAGTTTAGACTCCTTGGCTTCACCCCTCAACACCTTGTCTTGAATGAGATATAACTTTTCATCATTAAACTGCCTCTCCTGATTCTGCTCAAATAAAGAAGAGCAGGCCTCAATAGAAGTAATAAATCCTCTACCCTCCTTAGAAACTCATAATCAAATAAGGCTATTAGCTATCCTCTGAACATCTCTAGCCAAGGGCCTCCTGTCAACACTAATTACCGCGAAACTCTCCATACTAGGAGATTTCCTACTCAAAGCACCGGCCATCATATTGGCCTTCCTTTGGTGATATAAAATAGTCATGTCATAGTCCTTCAGTAGATCAAGCCATCTACACTATCTCAAATTTAGATCCCTCTGACTGAAGACATACTGAAGACTTCAGTGATCAGTGAACACCTCACAATGCACATATACAAGTAATGATTCCATAGCTTCAACACAAATACCACCGCTTCTAGCTCTAGATCATGGGTAGGGTAGTTCTTCTCATGAGCCTTCAACTTTCTAGACGCATAGGAAACTACCTTCCCTTTCTACATTAGAACTCCACCCAAACCAATACTAGAAGCATCATAATACACGGTGAAATCTACACCCTCCTCGAGTAAGGTCAAAAATAAAAGCTGAAGTAAACAAGGCCTTGAACTTTTGAAAGCTCACCTCACATTCATAAGACCAATGAAAATCTACTGACTTCTGAGTCAGTCTAGTCAGTGGGGCTGCAATAGTAGAGAATTCCTGTACAAAGCATCGGTAATATCCAGCCAAACCTATAAAACTCTGAATCTCGGTAGAGGAAGTAGGCCTGGTCTAGCCTCTAATTGCCTTAATCTTGGCTGGATCCACTCTAATACTCTCCTTCGACACCACATGCCCTAGAAATACCATAGAATCAAGCCAAAACTCACACTTGGAGAACTAGGCATACAACTTTTGCTCCCTTAATTTATGAAGCACCAATCTTAAATGAATAGAATGATCCTCCTCTATCTTGGAGTACACCATGATATCATCAATAAAAACAATCAAAAAGGAGTCCATATACGGCCTAAAAACACCATTCATCAACTCTATGAATGCTACTAGGATGTTAGTCAGCCCAAGTGATATAATTGGAAACTCATAATGGCCATAACGAGTTAAGAAAGCAGTCTTAGGAATATATGATGGTCTAATACTCAACTGATGATACCTGGACCTCAAATCTATCTTGGAGAATAAGGCCGCTTCTTGAAGCTGGCCAAACAAATCATCAATATGAGGAAGAGGATATTTGTTCTTAACTTTCACCTTATTCAACTATCTATAATCGATGCACATTCTCATAGAACTATCCTTATTTTTCACAAATAGAACCGGTGCATCCCAAGGTGACATACTAGGGCGAATAAACCCTTTACTCAATAGATGCTGCAACTGGTCCTTCAACTTCTTCAAATCTGCCGAAGCCATGCAATAAAGTGAATTAGAGATGGGCTTAGTGCCTGACTCCAAGTCAATAGCAAAGTCAGTATCCTTATCTAGAGGAACTCCTAGAAGATCAGTAGGAAATACATTAGCAAACTCCTTAACCACAGGAATAGACTCCATGGGAGGTGACTCCGCGCTAGTATCTTGAATAAAAGCCAAATAGGACATGCACCTTCTATCAATAAATCTCTGATGATGCATATATGAGATGATCTTACTAGGATAGGAACCACTATTACCCTTCCACTCAATCCTCGAAATACCTGATATCGCTAAAGTCACAGTCTTAGCATAACAATCAAGAATAGCATGATAGAGAGAAAGCCAATCCATGCCCAATATCACCTCAAAGTCTACCATCCCCAGTATAATCATGTCTATCTAAGTATCATACCTGGCTAAAGAAATAAGACAGGATCGATACACTCGATCCACTACTAAGGGCTCACCCAATGGTGTAGAGATATATACCAGCATGGGTATACGATCATAAGTCAAATCAAATCCAGATGCAAAATAGGTAGACACATAGGACAATGTAGATCTAGGATCAAATAACACACATGTAGGTCGATGGCAAACTGAGATGATACATATAATAACTGTGTCAAAAGCCTCAGCCTTGGGTCTTCCTAAAAAATCATAGCATGTAGCTCCTTTATTACCACCCATATGAACTGTACCCCTATCTCGTAGAACCATAATACTACCACTAGAGGCTCTATCACCACTACCTATCTGAGCTCTACCCTGACCCCTAGCCGGAGGTACTAAATCTCTCTTTAGAGCTGCTGAATAAATGTGCTGAGGCCCTGAATGAGTCTGTAATAGGCACTGGCGCATCAAATGACCCAGATCTCCACAACTAAAACATGACCTCAGGATAGAAGACTGTTGCGACGATCCTGATGGAATACTATAACCAACTTCGCTCAAACTCTAAGACCCTCGGACTAACTACCCACTATCAGTTGCTGACATAGAAGCATGAACAGGTCTTTGTTGCTGAAACTGACTGCCACCTCTACATGGAACTCTACCTCCAGATGAGGTACATGAGAACTAGCCACTATCATGGGCCCTCTTAGGGTCCCCAAACTCCTTTCTAACTATTAATTCCACCTTCTTAGCGGTGCTCACAATGGACTAGAAAGAAGCCCCCTCACTGGCTGATCTAAACATATAGGATCGAATGGAGAAGGTAAAACCCTTCACATACCTGCAGACTCTCTTTGCATCATCTAGGATCAACGCTGTGGCATGCCTCGACAACTGGTAGAAACGAGCCTCATATTTGGCAACTAACATACCACCATGAGTCAAACATTCAAATCTCAGTGTACCCTCCTCCTGTATACTCCATAGGATGAAGTGATCCTCAAAATCATTAGCTAAAACTCCCCACTCAATCGGAGGGGATCCAACTAGTTTGGACCTCATAAATATCCTCCACCACTCCCTGGCCAATCCACAGAGCCGGAGTGCAACAAATCAAATACCCCGGGCATCAACCATGCTCACTACCTTCAATATTTCTTGACATAATGTCAAAAACTCATGTGCATCCTCGTTTTTACCACCCTGGAATTGGGGTGGTTTCATCTTCTGAAACCTCTCATAGCACTACTGATCTGCTATAGTCATAACCATATTTAGAGCAATTTGCGCATCGGCAGCTGGTGTGGGAACCAATGGTGGTTGGCCCATCTGAAACTGAACCACTGGAACCTGATGTTGTCCTGGACTTTGTACACTGACTCTAGTCTGTGAACCCTGTGGTGTGCCTATAACACTCTAAGTAAAACTCTCCAACATACCAGCATCCTCAATAAAGTTTCCTGAAGTAATGGTGGTGTGGGTTCTGGAGGAACCTCGTCCTCAGCAATCTTAACCCATGGCTCTAGGGAGGCCTCTCTAGCATAACCTCGAGTAGGTGCCACTCCTCTAGCATATCCTCTACTAGGAACCACCCTATGACCTTGACTTGTCACTCGGCCTCTACCTCTACCCCTAGTGGGGTATCAACAGCTACCTTGGGGACTCTCTCTCCCTACCCAAAGATGTATATCTGGTCCTCGGTATCTTCCAAAAAAATATATCACACTCAGCACTAGCGATAATAACTTGGCACATCAACAAATATTGAATAAAAGAAGTTTCCTAACAGTCTTCATAGCCTCTTGAAGATAAGTACAGATGTCTTTGTACCGATCCTCTAAACTCTACTTAGACTTCGCTTGTACACATAAAAACTATGAACTTAGGGCTATGATATCGGTTTGTCATGACCCGATTCAAAGTGTGATGGCACCTGTCCTTTCCCACCAGACAAGTCAGCCTAAAACCCAATATTTTGATAAATATAGTAAAAATAGTCTAAATAAATAAATAATAAACTAAAAACAGAAGGCTTTCAACTTAAATACCCCCTAAAATTGGTTGTCACATGTACAAGCTGCTGAAATAATAAAACTGAAATAAAAGTATAAGTCTCAATATATCTTCAACTCTCAAACAGAGTAAAGCATAAAAATACAAAAAGTACTATAGTTCATAGGATATCAATGGCTACCTCTCTTAGCTCCCAAAAGCCTCAATGAAAAGAGATGGTGATCAAAGTCTGGGATTAGAACCTACACAAGTGTAGAAGCAAAAGTGAGTACCAAATAACACGGTACCCAACAAGCTAACTAGAAGAACTAAGTTAATTTAAAAGAATACAGGAACTCTGTTTCCAACCCAACCGAGCCTCCAGACTACAACCTGCACAATAATCAACCCAACCCAATAATTCATACTATATGGTTCAATATGGTTCTGATCAAAGCTTAATATCACAGGTATATCATACAAATACTCAAAATGTCACAAATATGCATCAAACTGTCAACACAGATATACAGAATATGTATATGCATACTCAATAATCATGCATATGTGTAATTACCGACAAAGACTTCGGCATAATAATCTCTGACCAAAAATGACCTCGGTCTCATAGTCTCTGACCAAAAATAACCTCAGTCTCATATCTCTGACTGGAAATGACCTCAGTCTCATAGTCTCTGATCGAAAATAACCTCGGTCTCAAATTTATGACCGGAAATGACCTCAATCTCATAGTCTCTAACCAGAAATAACCTGGGTTCCATAGCCTCACCGGAAATGACCTCGACCATATAATCTCGCTCGAAATGATCTCGGCCATGTAATCCCACTGGAAATGACCTCTGCCATATTATATCTCTAATCGAAAATGACCTCGGTCTAGCAATCATACACCTCTTATCATAATGTTTCATAACCAATGCAAAGCACACTTACACAAGTAATAAGGAATAATCAATTCATACTAACCATAATCACAATTAGACTATCAAGTATCTCATCAAATATACATATATATCTAGATTACAGCATGAAAGTTTCAATACCTAACAATGTCACACATAGTCTTTTATTAACCCTATTATTTAATTTTAGATTAGTTTCATATTACAATTAAATCCGTAACCTCATCCTTATTACATCCCAACACATATACAATGGAATATTTAGGAATTCTAAGAGATTCACAAAGTTTTAAGAGTCTACTTACCTTAGCCAATATGCGATTGGTCACTCTACGTGAGATTTCCCTTTTCAAATGCAATCCAATTCACCACAATCTATTCAAATTCAATTTCTCAATCAAAATACGGAAACAATGATATCCATATCATATTTTTGGAAACCAGGCCGAAATTGACCCGAAATGCCTGATTCTGAAAGGAGCAGAAAATTTTAGAACTTTTTACATAAAAAACATCCTCAAGGTATTTGGAGTTTACTAGTGAAAACGGAAGTAGATTTGGACTTAAAACGAGCTCACAATCATCAAAACAATGAAACTAATTCAAGTTCTTGAAAACCCAACCTCTCCAATTTAAAAACCTCAATTTCATGGTAAAACTCTCAAATAATTAATGGGTAATCAAGATTGGAGGTTAGAATCACTTACCCCAAAATTTTCCCATGAAATCTCCTCTGAAAATCGCCTCCCCAAGCTCTAAAATCGCCAAAATGGTGAAAATAAGCTAGAGGACTTTGTCACTGTTCAGGGGTAATTTTCTCTCCGCGAATGCGGATCACTAACTCCGCAAACACAGAGGCTAACTAGATGTCCCTCCACGAACGTGGAGAAGGA
Organism: Solanum dulcamara; assembly: GCF_947179165.1. Taxonomy (NCBI): domain Eukaryota; kingdom Viridiplantae; phylum Streptophyta; class Magnoliopsida; order Solanales; family Solanaceae; genus Solanum; species Solanum dulcamara. Next base: position 16,824,229 of record NC_077247.1, on the reverse strand, counting down.
ATTTCGTTCCTTCCGCGAATGCAGGCAAGTGTCCGCAAACCTAGAGAAGGACTCTTTGGCACCAAATGACAACAATGTTACTAAGTTTTCAAGTCTCTGTATGGCCCTCAAGATTTGTTTGAAACCCCGTATAGATAAACCATATATGCAACCTTACTGAACTCGACATTCCGGACTCAACGGAACCATCAAAATTTAAATCCAAGGCATCTTTGAACTGGAAACCAAAAAGTCGTAACTAGACCAACATTATGCCTCAAATGACCAAAACACCGCCGGAGCTTATGAAAAATACACAGAAACTCTCTCTAGGCCTAAAATCACTCTCCTAATCCAATGAAGTCATCAAAATTCAGTTCTAAACATCTGGTCCTCAAATGTTGATCAAAGTCAAATTTATGGCCAAAAACTCAACTATTTCCAACTCAAGCCCTCAAATCCACGATATGATGCCAAATATGATTCATTCAACCTCCTAGACCAATTTCAACATTTTGGAATTGATGGAATCGACGGAATTCTGTTTTGAGACTCAAAACTTCGAATGACCTCAAATACCACTTTTGAGTCATTCTAAACCTCTAAAACTCAAAGGTTACAAAAAATCCCAATGTTTCAAGAAAACCATGAAACTGAAATTAAGTATCAATCATATATAACTCAGGAAAACTATCGAGAGGGGTAACATGTTCTTTTTATGATAATTTCCAAATATGACCTTCATGGTCATTACATATAATTCAATGAGTAATTTGGTTTTATTATCTTAATAATCAAATTTAATTTTTCACTCATTTTCTTGTAAAATTTATCATAAATGTCCCGATTCTTTTTGTAAATATAAAAAATAAAGGGATAATGATCCAAAAAATATCAAACTTTAAAAAACATTGCTGTAACAATCCCAAATTTTGAACGGGCCATATTAACCCCCTGCACTATTTAATAGTGTATTTTAAAAGTATATTCGTGGTTGAGTTAATATAAGTTTGAAAGTATTTATGTTTGCTAGTTTGTATGGTTGAAGTCAATGAACTTGATTTTGTGTTGAATGTAACATTCTTGAAGTCAATGAAAAATTTAAAAATTTTGATTTCAAAATCAACAATGATGTAAATAGTTATCAAACCCACAAAAATTTAGATTAACTCAACCACAAACATACTTTTAAAATGCACTATTAAATAGTGCAGGGGGTAATAAGGCCCATCTAAAGTTTGGGATTGTTACAACAATTTTCATCAAAGTTCAGATATTTTTCGGACCATTATCCCAAAAATAAATTATAATATATTTGTAATGACCTTGATGGTCATTTTTGGAAATTCTTGAGAAATATCATTTTACCCCTCTCGTTAGTGCCTCCGAGTGTTATTTGATCAGTTTGTGTAGTTGACTGTGTTAAAATCTTAATAGTTTGTGTCTTGGATAATTTTTGGAGTTTTAAAGAGTTAAGTTGATAAAAAGTGGTTTTTGGTACCAACTTGAGCTACGGCTCTCATAATGGGATTCGATTATTCTATCAGCTCCGAAATGTGGAAATTAGTCTAGAAGTGTCTTCATTTTTGAATTTGGGGTTGGAACGTGAATTTGAGGTTTTAAGTTGAAAAATGAGTCGGTTTGGCTTTGGTCTATATTTTGAGATTCGAGCGTCAGATGAGAATTCTATTAGTTTTGTTGCGTCTGAAATATCGAGTATGGTCTAATTGAACATTGACTTAGAGCTCCAAGACCTTAATCGTCGTTTTGAGATTTTAGGCCAAAAGTTGAGTTTTAGGACAATAAGGGGTCCAGAAGGGTATTTTGGTTAAAATGACTTCTTTTCAGAAATTCAATGATTCCATTGAGTTTGGAATATTGAATTTAGTATAGTAGCATATTTAGTTTATTTTTATCGGACCCCAAATGATTTTCGGGAGTCCAACCAAAGGAATTTTTGGAATTGGCAATCTTTTGTAATTTGGTTTCTGGTGCAGGTAATTTTCTTCTTCGCTATTGCACAGTGTTTCTCACCTGCTCAAACTTTATTCTACGCTATGGCAACATAATCCACGTGATCGAGAAGGCCTCCTTCTTTATGTATCGTGATCGCGGGAGGTAGGGACGCAATCGCGAAGAGCTTTTCCCCAGTGCTTTGCGATTGTGAGAGTAAATGGCTCTTGATCGCGATGCATAATTCGTGCCTGAACAGTGTTAAGTCATGAAAATAGTCCCAGTTCTAAAAAACCACTATTGTTATCAATTTAGAGCTTGGAGAAGGCGATTTTGGGTAAATTTCTTGAGGAATATTGTGTGGGTAAGTTCTCCTTTCAATCTCCCATCATTTATCTATGATTTTCCTTTCCTAAATTTTTGAAAAAGTTTAGTTTTAAGTGAGAATTGTTGGGGGTTTTGTTCTTAAATTTTAATTCGGTTTTCATTGATTTCTATCTTGTTTCTTCGCCTATTTTTTATGAGTTTTTCACCCACAAAACCCCTCAATGTGTAGAACATATTTTTGAAATAAATTTTTAGATTCGCCCATTTTCGTAATTAATTAATTTTTGGATAATTTTACCCCGATTCTAAAACCTATTAATATGGTGTCATTAGACTCCTTGTGATGTGTATGTTTCATTGTTGATAGTGGTTGTCAATTAAAATGTTAAATTCCAGGGTTGATCTTCCGGTAGAAGAGTTCGAGTGCGGTTTCGATAATTAAGGTAGGTACACTATCCTTCTTAGGGCTGAGTTGAGGTGATTAGTCAAAATTCTGTATTGTAAACTTTGGGATGGGGTCGTATTGTAAATTAGAACTAATAATTTACTTTGAGATGCCCGTGTGTGGGCTTATTTATATTGTGATGCCCGTGTGAGGGCTTATTACTGATGTGTAGCCCATGTGGGGGCCTTATTTGCTAACTTATCCATTTTAAGAATATGTGATTCATGAATTGCCTGTGAGAGAGGCGTGAGGAGACTATTTGACTTTAAATGCAACCTAAGGGGTTGAGTTGGGGGTTTTGAGCATACCTGAGTATTGAAATATTATCGAAAATGGGTGAACACTTAATTTGAGACATTTCCTTCCCATTACTGTCTATTGAGGGTGAGAATCATTTTAGGTTAAGTTTTGAGGAATTTGACCCTTATATTACATGTTGAGTTAAATATTGCCTCCATGCCTTATGTGTCATGAATATATTCATCCTCATTCATATTATTATTGATTATTGGAAAGTTGAGAAATGTGAAATTCTTTTTGAAAAAGAAAATATGGCACCTTTTCTATATCCTTGACCACGAGTTAGGTGGAGAGCGGAAGAGATATTAGTATCATGAGTCCTTGGCCACAAGCTGGATGATGAGATAGTTGATACATTGATATTGTAATGAGGTATATGGTCTATGAGGCCCCATGGGTCCTGCTTGGTAGCACAACTTGGCATGTGTCTACGATAGGTTGTGCGACAGCCTTGATCCCATTATACCATCATATCATTGCATCATCATATTGCATTACATTGCATTGATATTTGGGATACTTGACCTATCTTTTTAACTGTGATATTGAATTGTACCTATGTGTTTACTTTATTTGCACTGTTTTATATAAATTCGCGGCAGCGTAGTCGAATTGGGACTTTTTCGCGTGCAGGTTGAAGTGTTTCTTACTTTATTTCATAGGTTTGATTAATTCCTTATACTCAGTTAGTTCATGAGTAAATATGGATTGTACTCACCCCTACTTTTGTGTCTCTTTTGATACAGATTCTAGCCAGGGTACCAGTGCAATAGTTGATCTCTAGCGGATATATCATCATTAGATCAGTGGTGTGATCTTAGGATCTGGGTCGCTATTTATTCCATTTTTCATTTCCAGTCTTTACTGTATTCGGAGACTTGTATTGTATATTCAAATTCAAATTTGTATTAGATACTCTTAAACATATGACACTAGATTTTGGGATAATTTTATTATTATCCATTTTATTACATTTATTTGTTGCCTGACTTCCCTTTGGGAGTCTCGTATGGTTTTATTTTTAGTCTTACACATCAGGATGGGGTTTGGTATGTGTGTCATCATGACTTTATTTTTTGGGTTATGACAAATTAGTATCAGAGTGTTAGGTTCACCGGTCTCATAAGTTAAAGAGTAGGGTGTCTAGTAGAGTCTTGTGGATCAGTACGTAGACGTCCTTACTTATCTTTGAGAGGCTACAAGATACTTGTTAGGATAAATTGCTTCTTTTGATTCTATTTGGCGATTTATTCATATCAAGTATTGTATACCTCTAATCTATTTCTTCTATGTAGATTATGAGGACTAGAGCCAAAGTCAATAAGAGTGAGGCTGCACCTGCTACCCGAGCCCCAATTTGCGGGCGAGGTAGAGGATGTAGTGGAGTTAGGAAATAAGGCCGTACGAGAGAAGAGGCACCTTCTCATGGCCAATCTAGAGAGACATCACCTGAGCCTATGTATGAGCAGGAGGATGATTATGAGCAGTAAATTGAGGAGCAGAGGCCAGCCCAGCCTCTTACGGTTCCCAATAGTGCTCCGATTCTTCAAGGATTACTGGTGAGACTTTTGGCTAGGTTGGATGGTGCTCCAACTATTGGTGTTCTTCCAGGTACTTCAGACTTTCCTATCACAGTTGTTGCTACACTGCTTGTTCAGGGGCTTAGTATTGGATTTCAGACTCTGGGTGCTTCTTATGTGCCTTCTATCATGCCTCCTAGATTTGTCTCTCTACCATTTTCTGCTAGTGCTACTATGTCAGTAGTTGAGCAGAAGAGCTTTGAGAGATTTGTTCGATTGGCACCTCCCAAATTTGATGGTATAGCTAGAGAGAAGGCCTATACTTTCTGACTGAGTGCCAGGACAAGTTTTTCAACCTGGGTATTCTAGAGGAACATGGAGTGTCTTGCACTTTATATCCATTTACATGGGTGGCCAAGGAGTGGCGGAGATTAATTATTGCTTGTAGGCCTTCTGGTTCCCCTATATTGAGTTGGGAGCAATTTTCAGAGGTATTTCTTGAGAGGTATGTGCCTTATAGCCTTCGTGATCAGTGCAGGTATGAGTTTGATAGATTGGAGCAGGGCTCTCTATCCGTATCTGAGTACCTGTCTTACTTCCATGAGTTGTCTCATTATGCTATGTCGAGTATTTCCACTGAGTTTGAGCGGATTCACAAGCTGGTAAAGGAATTTGGTAGTTATCTTCAGGAGGCTATAGACTCTCATGTGCTATCTTGTGGTACCTTTCAAAGTGTTATTGACCACACTAGGATGATAGAGAGTATCAGGCATGCTAGATAAGGTGGGGCCAAGAGGTTCCATCGGCAGGGTAAATTTAGTAGTCATTCCTTCAGGGGCAGGGAGTATTCGAGTTTAGGTAACCATGGTTATCAAGACAGACCAGTCAAGGTAGCTATTTTGGGCTCAAATGATACAGGTGGATCTAGATCGGGTTAGACTGGGTATAGTGGTTCTTTGGGCTTTGGAGGACGTATTGACACTTTTGGTTATCCTTTATGGAGTTCAGGACCTTGAGGTTGCTTTGTGTGTGATGAGTTTGGGCATAAAGCTAGAGATTTCCCCAGACGTGCTCTTTCTACTAGATGGCTCGGGACATCGGCTGTTCATTCTACTCCCACTCCAGCTGTTCGAGGTACTTCACAAGGCACTAGAGGTGGCACCAAGGGTGCCAAGAGTGGAGCTAGAGGTGGCACTCGCGGTGGTTCGCAGACTAGAGGTGTCTGTCAGTTATGGTATGCTAGACCAAGTAGATCTAAGGTGGAGGCCTCTTATGTAGTTATTACAGGTATTGTTCTGGTTTGCCAGTATCCAACTTCAATGTTATTTTATCCAGGGTCTACCTATTCGTATATGCCTACCTATTTTCATGTGGGTAGTGATTATGTGTGTGATCCCCTTACTGTGCCTATTACTGTTTCTACCCCGGTAGGTGAGTCTTTAGTGGTGGATTGGTTATATTGAGGGTGTTTGGTGATATTTTCGGGTAGAGAGACCCGTGCAGACTTGATTTTACTAGACATGCTTGATTTTGATGTGATATTGGGTTTGGACTGGTTATCTCCTTATCATGGCATATTATATTATTACGCAAAGACCGTGACCTTAGCTTGTCCCAGTTTGCCTAACTTAGTGTGGAAGGATAATCCGAGGTCGTATCCTAAGAGGGTGATATATTATACTCGTGCTTGTTTTTTGATGGATAAGGGTTGTTTGTTTTGTCTTATTTGGCTCATGTACATGATATCACTAAGGAGTCATCTTCTCTAGAGACTACGAGGGTGGTGAGAGAATTTATGGTTGTGTTTCCTATAAACTTTCCGAGTGTTTCTCCTGACTGTGATATCGATATTTTGATTGATTTGGAGTTGGGCACATTTCTTCTTATCAGACGGCTCTGGCAGAGTTGAAGGAACAATTGGAAGATTTGTTGAAGAATGGGTTTATTCGATCTAGTGTATCATCTTGTGGTGCATTGGTCTTATTTGTGAAGAAGAAGGATGGTTCTATGAGGACGTGTATTTACTATCAACAATTGAACAAAGTCACCACCAAGAACAAGTATCCTTCCCTCGCATTGATGAATTAATTGACCAGCTATAGGGTGCATCAGTGTTCTCAAATATTTTTCACTTCCATTAGACGAAAAGGGTATATTGAGTCATTTGTGTAACAATAAGGATATATGTGAGCCATTTTTATAACGAGAAGCATATCATCTGTAAATTGCAAAGTTAAGGTGTCTATCAGATCATTTTTCCTAAATTAAATATTAGGAGATATTAAAAAGAAGAGATAATTTCATAGACCTCCCTTTAGGTTTGGTTCAATAATACTAGCCTCCCTCGTGGTTTATAATATTGCACTTCCTTATTCTGATTTTTTGTAACAATTCTATTAACATATTTATCATAAATAGAAAAACAAAAATCTTAAGTTGACAAATTTACCCTGATTAATATACTTTTTATTTAACAAATGATTCAAAATAAAAGTTTGAATTTATTGTTTGACTCCCTAATATGTAAACACTAGATCTGATTAATTAAACAAGTAAAGATCAAAAATAATTTATATTACAATTTTGATGTTTCAATTACAAGAATTACGACAAAGCACTTTTTTTGGGATTAGTTATTATGAGAATAGATTATTCATTTCCCCTCACCCAGTGTCTCCTCCCACCCATCCACCAATTTTTGGTATCAACAAGAATTGTTCCACTTGAGCAGTTAGCCTTGTGTAAATAAAAATTTTGTTGATAAATCGTAGTGTTGTTCTATGCCAATCCATAGTTTTAATCCCATCAACTAAACCTAATAAATCAAAAAAAAATCTTTTCAATAAAATTAGAACTTTCATCATATAAAATAATCTTTTGACAGAAGAAAAACACGTAATGCGACATAGAATAGAAGGACTTCTGATGATGAATTAATATCTTCAATCCTAAAGCAAGTTTGTTAAATAAAAGACAATGAATGTTAAATTTGTCAACTTTTGATTTTTTATAAGTACAATAAATATGTCAATAGAATTGTTACAACAAAATAAGAATGACGGAGGCACACGTAATATCATAAATCGTGAGAGAGGTTAGTGTTACAGAATCAAACCTAAGGGGGGGGGGTCTCTAAAATTATTCCTAAAGAGAAAGGATTTTTTTTTTAAAAAAAGGGATGTTATAAATCCATTGAACTAAGTGGATTGCCCATTTAGTTTATTCATGATCTATTACATCCATGTATGTGTATTCCCTAGGTGATATGAACCTTTTTGGGATAACAATGTATCTACTAATTTGGCATTCACATGGTGACCTTTGAAGTGATTTCTCAACCTATAAATAGATAGATCATTCACCATTGTAAGTGACACTTGAATAGAAGAAAAGTTCTCTCCTTCTTCTCCTTAGTCCTGTCATAAACTCTCTATAGTTATATCATTTTGAGCTTAATTTTACAACACGTTATCAGCACAAGACTCTAGCCAATTGAGATTCAATTTTAGTTTTTCTTCAAATTATTTTCTGGTTGATCTCGTTATGAGAATCGAGACAAAAAAATGATAATGACTGCAATCAAGAACATTCTAAGCATAAAATTAGGTATGTATATTTCAAGAATCTTTTTATCATTTAGAAATAAGTTTTAATCAATACTCGACAATACAATAGTGTTCAGTCACTAACACTGACCAGGAGCCAAAGGAATTTACTTCTACTGGTTGAATATTCTCTACTCCACAAAATTTCTTAAATAAAAGAAGATATAAAGTTTGGATAGCATGTGTTTGAATATTATTTTTATTACGCTAATCTTGAGGGTAAGTTTTATATTTATCTTATTAAAATTACTTTTATTGTCGAAGGTATTAGTTCACATAAGTGATTATATTTTTTGAATTTTATTTAAAAATTTGAAAGACTCAAAAGGTGAGTCATGTTGTACTTCAGTCTATTATACCATTGGTTGAGGGTAAGACAGTGGATTCAAGTTCCATCACACCAAAATGGTAAGACATCAGATTAAAGTCCAGATGCACCATAATGAAAAATATTTGAGGGTAAGAAGGAAGATTCAAGTTCTATAACACCAAGAGGGTAAGACATCATTTTGAATTTTGATGCACCATGATGATAAGATATGGAGTATGAGTCCAACAAAATTATGGCCTAACATACTTTATATGGATAAGACATTGAGTTTGAGTCTCAATGCATCATAAAAGGGCATCCCGATGCACTAAAGCTCCGGCTATGCGCAGGGTCCGGGGAAGGATCCGACCACAAGGGTCTATTGTACGCAGCCTTACCTTTCATTTCTGCCAGAGGCTATATTTTACCAGTTACTCCAAGACTCCCCTTAGTCTCAATACATCATAGTGATGATAAAATGATGACTAAGGTAAAAATAATATATTTTTGATGAAAATTCATGAAATTCATCCCATTGAATTTGCTCCATTCTATGAAGTGAATGTGGTAGCAATACATGATAATTTTGAAATATGCCCAATTGATTTTCTCTATTCTATCCTATAAATGTGGTAGCAATGAATAATAAGTCTGAAAAAGACAAGTGATTAAATTAATGAATAGGGGCGTGGAGGGACAAAATTATAAAAGTCATTATTGTAATAATTATAAAAGAAAGAACACTATGGATTCTCCAAATAGTCCTTCAAAATGCAAAGGTAATTTTTATCATCATAATGGTATGAAAGGTCATTAGACCCATGGTCATTGTGCCACCTAATAATTGGATAAATTTAAAAATCCTCCATCAAAAGAAAGAAAGATAAAGTGGTGGTACACTTGTCCTTTCAAAATGATGTTGAGGTGGGTTATGCAAAGATAAGAAATTCTAAAGGCATGACAATGAGATTATAATGCAAATTTATGAGGCATATACACATGATTAGCCCATTCCTGAAGAGAATGTGACTTCTGATAAGTATCATGAATGCTCAACCATTCTGAAAGTGAATGAGTCAAGATATGATAAAAATATTATGGGTTTGATATATGCCACAACTCACCTCTACGGGAGGTTTGAGAGAAACAATAAATATATTATGGGTTGGATATATGCCACAACTCACCTCTACAGGAGGTTTGACAAAAATAAATAAATTTTATTTTGACATAAATGACCAATGGTTGTGTACCTATGGTATAACAAAAGTAAAGCAAGAAACATGTATTTTCTGTGATGATTTTGACCATGATAATAATAATATAATTTTCTCCTTAAAAGAGATATTCACCATACGGATGGTGTCATGAAATAGTACACAATTAATTGTGAGCTTCAAAAAAGCAATTGTACTATCAGAGAAATATATTGGGGTGGTAGTAAGTCTCAATTTTTTTAAAATTTTTTAGAGGAATTAAAAATAAAAAAATATAATGGAAAGATTTAATATTTTTAGATTACTACAATCGAAGCAGGATATAAATATTTATGCAAAAGGTTACCCGTCTTTTTCCTCTGTTTGTTGTATACAAACATGGGCATTATGATGGAATCACATACAAAAGTAAAGTAGAACTTTACTGGTATAAAGATCAGTTGGCATGACCGGTTGGCCATACCGATTCAAATGTATTGCAAAAGTAATTGAGAATTCACTAGCTATATGATGAAAAAAATAAAAGATTCTTCAAAAATTCTCTTATGTTACTTGTTCTCATGATAAAATGATCATTGTATCACTGTACTAGCTAAGGTTGAGATTGTATTCCCTGAGATTTTTGAACATATAAAAAGGTGAGTATGGGCCGGTTCACCTACTATGTGGATCATTAGCAAGCATCTATGGGATGGTCATATATGTTTTGTTGTCAACTTATAAATTGTTTTATCTAAGGTTGTTTGCGCAAATTGTTAAATTAAGAGGACAATTTCAAACTATGTAATTATGCTGATAATGTTTTTTGTTTTAGCAAAAATTTTATGCCTTGAATTATAACTAAACCATGGGTATGAGAACAAAACTCCCAAATAAGATGAGTTTATTTAACATGTAGCAACACATGTAAGCATCAAGCCAACAATGTTTCTCCATCATAATTGGTTCAGGGTCAGGAACCAAATAATTTCCATCTGAACTTTGAATGTGCGATTTATGATTTAATTGCTCAACTACGCACAAAAATGGATCCCCAAATGAGGTTGGGGTGAATGTTAATTTTTCTAACATCAGGGGGACAAATGATTGTGTCACAACCCGATTTCTCAGGTGATGATGAAACCTACTATAACCCACCAATAGGTAAGTCTAATCCCACAGTCTGAAACCATAGGTAACGGACCATCACAAATGGAAGAAAAGAAACAAGTAACAATAATATTAATAATGAAAACAATACAACAAGGTAGCCTCCAAGACTGGGTATCAGTCAGTAGTCGAGCTACTAAACTAAATAAGGAAGTACAAGGTTTATACAAATATAATAATAGTGCAACTGTCTCTGAATACAAAATATAGACTAGTCCAAGCATAAACAGAGGGAGATAAGCAACTCTGAACGCCAAGAGCTCACCCAAGTCTCCAAAACCCAAGAGATGCTCCGCATGATATCCAAATTTGTAAGGAAAACCCATACTATGATCTGTAGGGAGCAGAAGTGTAGTATGCATATCAACAAGTGGTACTCAGCAGGCATCGACCGACTTAGCTCCAAAGATACAATAAGTATAAAGAACATGTAAGCAAGGAGTATATATTACAAGTAACTAATAAGAATAATATGGAGGCCTGCGATAAACAATATCTGATACAAGGAAGAGAGAAGATAGAAAACAAGCAGGGAAGCAAAGGACATACCTGGCGGTGCAATCCCAGAACCTTAACACGACGACAAGCTACGAAGGAGGATAACTAAGTGACGACCTACTAACAGAAGTAAACACAAAATTATCACATAAAGGCCCAAAGGACCGCATCAACCAAATACCTGCACAAAAAGGTTAAGATAAATAAGTACAAGGGCAATAACTACCTTCAAACTAGAGACCACCCTTTATATCGCCACAAGTTCCTAAATAGTCAGACAATACCTCCCAAGCCCTTGTATACTTAGGAGGTTCACTCACAAACAAGCAAACCCGCATGATATCCTATACTACCGACAGGTACAAACAACTATGCTGGTGATAGGCAATGCATATATGAATGAGAGTTATGCAATAAAACCATTAATACCATTAGTGCCAAGTGCCTCATACCAAGATATATACACCTATTTCCAGTCCCATCTAGGGACCCATACGCCCCTTTGAGATCGCTATGGGGAGCTTGGGAACACCCTTATATACCTATTTGGTCTCGATCCAAGTCTTATATCAATATATATATCAATCTAAATATATGATCATCTAGAATCTGCTTCATCGCGGTGACCAGAGATATATATTCTAATCAGTATAGAAAGGGTCGAGAACTCTCTCTGACTGAACCAATATAAGAAAATAAACGTATCCTTAATGCTTTCAGTCCACTATAAATAGTAGTAATAAAGATAGTATGACTCCCATTCAAAAAATCAGTATAAAATAGTTTGGGTTACAACCCAGCTTTCTCAAATCAATGCCAAGAACCAATGCATGCACCGGGGTCGACTACATCCGTGAGAAAATAAGAGTCCGATGCAATGTATGCCATCACCATCACCCAAACAACATGCACAATCACATAAATAGTGATGCCACCAGTACCTTACCCTTGAGAGCATAGAAAGAGGACTAATAACACATATAACTGACCTCTAGACAAGGACTAGGGCTCAAATCTACTCTTCGAACTCAACAACAAGGCCCAAAAGGGAGCTCAACCCTTAGTGGGTAACAAGGAGGAGGATATGAGGAAACAGGTGCTCAACTAGTCAATTAATAGTTTCATATCCAACTAAAGTACAACCCCGAGCGTACATACACAGCTAGCCCTGCCAAACAACAAAAAGAAAGCATAGAGGATTCTAACTCTAACTCCATAAATGAGATCCAACAGTAATTCACAAGAATAACTGGGTGAAAACCACTATACCAAGGCTCCAAAATTGGTTCTATATTAGTGAAGGGAACTAAGTCTCAGAAATTCCAGCCAACAACGGCTACAACAACTAAGGATCAACCCAAAGTCAATTCTAAGGCACAATTCTGCCAACCACCATAATCTTTGAACAAGGAATGTAAAATAGTCCAATCAAGGCCAAACTAAGGCATATTCAATAATTTTACCGACTAAATTGAAAGTCTCATAAATGAAACCTAGCCTAAGGCTCATACCGGGACAAGGAAGCAATAAATTAGGAATCGAGCCTAACCTATTATATATAATCCAAACCATAAGCAATTTATACCAAACAATAATTCATGAAGCTCAATAAAGGGAATAAAGACCATAGCCTACCTCGAAGTCGAACACGCGCGCTCTAAGTCCACTTTTCGATAGTTTTTTGCTTAAAAATCAACTCCAATTGACTCTACGTTATCAAAATATCTATACTCTATTCAATACAGACATTTTGACACCAAAATTATTTTTATGGAGCCAAACCAAAAATTAGGTCAAAAATGAGATTGTGGACCCGTTATGAGAATTCCAAAATCGACACCGTACAAAGATTCTAAATGCATTATTGAGCTTGTATCCTAAAATGGGACAAAAATTAATTCTCAAAATGAGAGAAATCAGCCCAAAAAAATAAATCACCATCAAAGCTTAAAACTAAGCTGGGACAGCCTCTTTGGGCACGAGGTTACCTCAACCCGACGATATTCACGCTCCCCCGAACACTCGAAGCTCTAGGACTTAGAACCGCCTAATTTAGGGCTCGAGAACTCAAGTTATGGAGGTTTTAAGATTTTTGGAAAAGGCTGAAAACAGGTCTTAAAATGACCCTCAGGTATCGCAAAAGCGACCTCGAAGGTCGCTTAATCGACCACCTTAAGGAGGCGGGGCTCACTTTAGCGACATCCTATCGCTTTAGCGACCTCTCAGTCGCTTAAGTGACACCCACCCAAAGGGCATGGTCACTTTAGTAACACCCCTATCGGTTTAGCAAAGGCACCAGCATCAGCTGAGTATTGGAAAAGGCCAAGTCTCCAGCAGGGTGCTCGAGATTCATTCGAAATCCTGTATGTGGAAATGGGCTATGCTACCTCACTAAATTCGACATTCTAGACTCAAAAGCCCAGTCAAAATTTCAATTTGAGGTTATCTCGATAAAAATAAGTCCCACACACATACACCATTTTTGCTAATTCTACAAGGAGGCTCGAAATGAGACCAAAAGTCTTGAGAACTGCACGGATGTCATTTTAGACCAAAATCAACATTCCAGAGCTAATTGTGCTGATGGAATTTCAATCTAAGAATGTTTTCCAAGAATGTTGACCAAAGTCAACCTTAGGCTAAGCTTAAAGGCTAAAGTGCCTAATTGCTCAAATTCGCATTGAAATGCTCGGAACTCAAGCTGAACATGCTACTAGACTAATTTAGCCATTTTGGAGATGATGGAATCGTTAGAATTCCATTCAGAGGTCGTTTTTATGAACAGTTGACCAAAGTCAACCATCAAACTCCAAGAGCTCCAAAATAAGAAAATAACCCAAATTAACGACCAAGTGACCGATCTGTCAGTGCCAGCATGTTATAAATGGCTTGGGGTCAATACATGAAAGCTCTATCTGTTGAAAAGATTAGAAAGGAAAAATATGACATGAAGAGTCATTACAATATCCATTACTAAAAGGAATTTCATCCTTGAAAGTGAAAGGATAGAAAAGAACCTAAGGGCACAAAAAGATTAGAAAGCTAGGCCCGCAAGATCCTCCAAACCTACAAGTACCTTCTCGGGTCGGGCAATGCCAACTGTCACAACCCAAAAATCGAGGTCATGATGGCACACATCTCAAAATTCAATCTGATGTGTAACCCTAAAAATAAAACTCATACCAGACTCCCAAAGGGGAAAGTGATGCCACAATTTAAATAAAAAGAAAAACAATAAAGAGAAAATTATCTCAAAACCTGGTGTCATAAGTATAAAGAGCATCTAATACAAGGTTCGAATCTGAAGATATAACATAAGTCTCTGAATGATACAAAACACTGAAAAATAAGGATAGACTAGTGACGATCCAAATTCTGGGACCTCACCACTAATCTGAGAATACACAATCTGCTAGAATATCAACTGCCACGTGACGTACCTCGACTAGTATCTGCATTAAAAAGGGATACAGAAGTAGGGGTGAGTACAATTCATATGTACTCAGTAGGTTTTAGCTGACTGAGTATAAGGAATTAATCAAACCTATGAAATAAACTAAGGAACGCTTCCACCTACATACAAAAAAGTCCCACTTCGGCATCGGTGCCGCTAGTTTATATATATAGTGGCGCGAGTAAAGTAGACCCGTAATAACAGCTTATAATCATAATTAATTAGATAATTCAAGCAGCATAGATATCAATGCAATGCAATGCAATATGATGATGCAATGATATGGTGGTACGGTGGAATCAAGACTGTCGCACAGCCTGTCGTATACACCTGCCGAGCTGTGCTACCAAGCCGGACCTATGGAGGTCTCACAGACCATATACCTCAATCACAATATCTCATTATCCTTGCCACCTCCTCATGGTCAAGGGATCACAATGCATCCACTACCCTGCCGTAATACTGCCTCGGACAGAGACTCAAGATGCAAAGGTTTAAAGGTGTTTTATTTTCTTTCTCAAAAAGAATTTCCATATTTCTCAACTTCTATGATGAATGAGGATGAATGCATCAAAACACATATGACATGAAAATAATATTCAACTCACATGTGGTAGAAGGTTCAAAGTTCTCAAAACTTAACCTACATATGATATTCACCCTCAATAAATAGTAATAGGAATATTCATCCCTTTTTCAACAATATTTCAATACTCAAGCATTCTCAAAACCCCCAACTCAACCTCTCAGGCGAGCATCACAAGTCAACAAGCCTCTTTCTTAGGAAAATCACGAATCACATGCTCTCAAAGCAAATAAGATAACAAATAAGGCCTCTACATGGGTTATGTAATACAAATAAACCCCCATATGGCAATACATTAATAAATAATTCCCCACACGGGCTTCACAATATATATATATATATATATATATATATATAACATTCTCAACTCATACTACGACCTCATACCAAAGTCTATAACATATGAATAACTAATTACCCCATCTCAATCTCAAAGAAGGATAGCCAAACCTACCTCAATTGCCGAAACCGCGCTCGAACACCTCCACCGAACAAGCAACTATCGAATTCAATGCCCGGACTGACAAACCACTATCAACAATAAAACATACACATCACAAGGAGTCTAAGGACACCCATATTGGTAGGTTTCAGAACCGGGGGTAAAATGTCCAAAAATTAATTATTTCCGAAACAGGTTAAATCTGGAAATTTATTGGAAAATCACATTCTAATTGTAATAAGGAACTCATGGTTGAAAAACCCATAAAAATAGAGCTCAAAACGAGTTAGAAATTACCATTTTCCTTAAATTCGAATTAGGGAAGAAACAAAGATTTTTGGGGTTTGAAACTAAACCTTAGGGGTTAAAAATCATCAAAAACTTAATGAAAAGGAATGGTTTTAGGTCAAAACTCACTTACCCAACACTTTGCCTTAAAATGCTCTTCTCAAATCACCTCAAGGAGTTCAAGAACTCAAACAATTGATGAGAATATTGAAATGGGAAGAAAGGGGCATTTTCTACCCACAAAGTGACTGTTCACGCGTGTTACTATTCACGCATGTTACTATTCACGCGTGTTTTGTACAAATTTTCAAAAATTACTCTTAAGGTCATTACAATATCCACCACTAAAAAGGATGTTCATCCTCGAACATAAGATAAAATAAAGTACCTGAGGTCTCAAAAAGCTGAGGGTACCGAGCCTGCATATTAGACTCTAACTCCCAAATTGCCTCCTCAGCAGGCTGATGCTACCACTGCACCTTAACCGAAGCGACCTCCTTGGTCCTGAGTCTACGAAGCCACCTATCTAGAATAACTGTCGGCTCCTCCTTATAAGTTAAATTCGGACTCAACTCTACCGCATCATAAGAAATCATATGAAACTCATCTGGTATGTACTTGCGAAGCATGGAAACATGAAACACCGGATGGACAGCTAACAATTTAGGGGGTAAGGCCAACTCATATGTCACTCCACCTACTCTCCTCAGGATTTCAAACGGGCCAACAAACCTTGGGCTAAGCTTGCCCTTCTTTCCGAACCTCATCACACCCTTCATGGGTGATATTTTAAGCCACACACAATCACCCACTATGAACTCTAAGGGATGAACCCTCTTGTCAGCATAACTCTTCTAACAACTCTGAGCTGTCAATAGTTGACCCTAAATTAAATGTACCCGCTCCACAACATCCCTAAGTAAGTCAGTATCCAATACATCAACCGCAACAGAATCAAACCATCCAATGGGTGATCGACACCTACGACCATACAATGCCTCCAATGGTGCCATCTGAATGCTGGAGTGATAACTGTTATTATAGGCAAGCTCTGCTAAGGGCAAGTGTTGGTCCCATCGGGCACCAAAATCAATCACACAGGCCTTAAGCATATCCTCCAACACCTGAATAGTCCGCTCGGACTGACCATCGGTTTGGGGATAAAATGCTGAACTCATCTCTAGCAGCGTCCCCAAACCACGATGTAATGGCTTCCGAAAATGAGAGGTGAACACTGAACCCCAATCCGACACAATAGAGATAGGCACCCCATGCAGCTTAACAATCTCATGAGGATAGATCCTAGCTAACTGATCCGTATTGTAGCTAGTCTTCACCGGAAGGAAATGGGCTGATTTGGTCAATAGATCCACAATCACCCAGACAGAGTCATACTTACCCAATGCCATTGGTTATCCAGACACGAAGTCCATAGTGATACGCTCCCATTTCCACTCAGGAATGGACATACTTTGCATAGGACCACCCAATTTTAGATGTTCATACTTCACTTGTTGGCAATTTAGACACTTTGCCACAAAATCAATAATGTCTCTCTTCATTCCATACCACCAATAGTGTTGTTTCAAGTCATGAAACATCTTTGCCACTCCCGGGTGAATCGAATATTTAGAATAATGAGCCTCCTCCAATATCATACGTACCCATTCACTCACCTTGGGCACACAAATGCGACCATTAATCCTCAAAACTCCTTCCAGATCAAGAGAGAATGATTTTGCCTCACCACTCAACACTTTGTCTCGAATGGCCCTCAACTTGTCATCTTCAAACTGGTGTGTACGAATCTGATCCATCAAAGTAGACCTAGCCTCCACAAAGGCCAAAATACCATGATGTGTAGAAATATCAAGTTGGACCAACTGTTTAGCCAATGACTGAACCTCCATCGCCAAAGGCCTTTCAACAGTCTTAAGGAAGGCCAAACTACCCATGCTAACTGCTTTGCGACTCAGGGCATCTGCTACCACATTAGCTTTGCCTGGATGATAAAGTATGGTGATATCATAGTATTTCAATAACTCTAACCACCTACGCTACCGCATGTTCAGATTCGGCTGAGAAAAGATATACTTAAGGCTACGATGGTCAGTATAGACCTCACAATGCACTCCATAGAGATGATGCCTCCACAACTTCAGAACAAACACCACCGCTGCTAATTCTAAGTCATGGGTAAGATAGTTTTTCTCATATACCTTCAACTGTCGAGAAGCATAAGCTATAACTTTACCTTTTTGCATCAATACACCATCCAAGCCGACTCCCGAAGCATCAAAAAACATAATAAATGCCACGCCCTCCTCGGGTAAAGCTAGAATAGGTGCTAAAGTCAATAATTCCTTGAGCTTTTGAAAGCTCGCCTCACACTCATCAGTCCACTGAAATGCCACGGTCTTTTGAGTTAGCCTAGTCAATGGGGCTGCAATAGAAGAGAATACTTGAACAAACCGACGATAGTAGCCTGCCAACCCAATAAAACTCCGAATCTCGATAACCGAACTAGACCTAACCCAATCACGAACCACTGCAACTTTGGCTGGATCAACCATAATACCATCCTTGGTCACTATATGACCCAAGAATGTCATGGACTCAAGCCAAAACTCACATTTGGAGAATTTTGCATACAACTTCTCCTCTCTCAATCTCTGAAGGACTGTCCTCAGGTGCCTAAACATGATTTGCCTCATTCTTGGAATAAACCAAGATGTCATCAATAAACACGATCACAAATGAGTTCAAATAAGGTCGAAATACCCGGTTCATCAACTCCATAAAAGCAGCTGGGGCATTAGTTAACCCAAAGGACATAACCACAAACTCATAATGCCCATAACGAGTCCTGAATGCAGTCTTTGGGATATCAGATTCCTAAACTCTCAACTGATGGTAACCCGACCTCAAATTAATCTTTGAGAACGCCGATGCACCCTGAAGCTAGTGAAATAAATCATCAATGTGAGGGAGAGGATACTTGTTCTTTATAGTGACTTTTTTCAACTATCGATAGTCAATACACATCCACATAGTACCATTTTTCTTCTTCACAAATAAAACCGGTGCACCCCACGATGATACACTAGGTCTAATAAACCCTTTCTTCAACAAATCTTCCAATTGTTCTTTCAACTCTTTCAATTCTGCCGGAGCCATCCGATAAGAAGAAATAGAGATGGGTTTAGTGTCATGCTCCAAATCAATCACAAAATCGATATCACGGTCAGGAGGAACTCCCGGCAAGTCTGTAGGAAATACATCCAGAAACTCTCTCACCACCCTCGTAGTCTCTATATGAGATGACTCCGTGGTGAGATCACGTACATGAGCCAAATAAGACCAATAACCCGTATCCATCAAGCGGCGAGCATAAATATAAGATATCACCCCCTTAGGATACAAACTCGAATTACCCTTCCATACCACGCTAGGTAAACCGAGATAAGCTAAGGTCACATTCTTTGTATAACAATCTAATATAGCATGATAAGGAGATAACCAGTCCATACCTAGTATCACATCAAAATCAAGCATGCCTAATACAATCAAGTCTGCATGGGTCTCTCTACCCGGAAATATCACCAAACATCCCTTGTATACCCGATCCACCACTAAAGATTCACCTACTGGGTAGAAATAGTAATAGGCACAATAAGGGACTCACTCACATAATCAATACCCATATCGAAATAAGTCGACATTTAAGAATAGGTAGACCCTGGGTCAAATAATACTAAAGTAGAACGATGGCAAACTAGAATAATACCTGTAATAACTGCATCAGAGGCTTCTGCCTCATATCTACCCGGTATAGCATAGCATAACTGACGATCACCTTTAGCCTGCGAACCACCACGAGCACCACCTCATGCTCCACCCTTAGCACCACAGTGCCACCTTTAATATTCTGCAAAGAACCCCGAATAGCTGGAGCATCTGTAGAATGAACAATCGGTGCCCCAGGCTGCCCAATAGAAGAAGCACGTTTGGGGAAATCTTGGGCCTTATGCCCAAACTCATCACACACATAAAAACCTCGAGGACTTGAACTTCGTGGGGGATAACCAGAAGTGTTAAAATGACCTCTAGAGCCCGAAGAACCCTGAATAGTTGCCTAGACTGATCTGCCCTTATAACCATGGGTTCCTAAACCCGAATATTCTCTGCCCTTGGAGGAATGACCATTGAACTGACCCTGCTGACGGAACCTCTTAGCCCCGCCCTGTCTAGCACATTGGATACTCTCTATCATCCTGGCATGATCAATAATACTCTGAAATGTACCTCTAAATAGTACAAGAGAGGTTGTAGCCTCCTGGAGATAACCGGTGAATCCCTTCACTAGCTTGCGAATCCGCTCGAACTCAGTGGGAATACTCGACATAGCATAATAAGATAACTCATGAAAGCGAGTCTTGTACTCAGATACAGATAGGAAGCCTTGCTCCAATCTGTCAAACTCATCCCTGCGCTGATCACGGAGGCTATGAGGCACAAATTTCTCAAGGAACATCTCAATAAACTGTTCCCAACTCATCATAGGAGAACCAATAGGTCCACGGGAAAGAACTGACCTCCACCACTCCTTGGCTACTCTCGCAAATTGATATGAAGTGTAAGCTACTCCATGTGCCTCTCAGATGCCTAGGTTGAACAACCTGTCTTAGCACTTAGTCAAAAAGTCATAGGCTTTCTCTCCAGCTGTATCATCAAACCTTGGAGGTGCCAATCGAACAAACTTCTCGAAGCTCTTCTACTCAGCTATCGACATGGCAACACTAGTAGAAACTGGCGGAGCTACAAATCTCGGAGGTGCAATAGAAGGCACTAAAGAAGAACCATGAGTATGAAATCCTACACTAGGACCTTGAACTGGCGGTGTAGCACCAACTATGATAGGAGAACCTACGCTACTTGGAAGAATACCAGAGGTAGGAGCACCATCCAGTCTAGCCAATAATTGAACCAGTAGCTCTTAAAGCATCGGAGCACTATCGCGAACTACAGGAGGCTGGGATGGCCTCTACTCCTCAGTCTTCTGCTTTAAGTCATCCTCATACTCGTACATGGGCTTAGGTGATGGCTCTCTAGCTCGTCCACGAGCAGGTACCACTCTCCTCGCTTGGTCTTGTCCCCTAACTCCACCACGTCCTCTACCTCGCTCGCGTATTAGGGCTCGGGCAGCAGGTGCAGCCTCACCCTCAGTAATTATGGCTCTAGTTCTCACCATCTATGCAGAAGGAATAGATTAAAGGTATACAACACTTGATATGAATAAATCGCACGAATGGAGTAAAAAGAAGGAAATCCTCTTATTAAGTATCTTGTAGAAGGTTCAAAGTTCTCAAAACTAAACCTACACATGATATTCACCCTTAATAAATAGTAATAGGAATATTCGTCCCTTTCTCAATAATATTTCAATACTTAAGCATTCTCAAAACCCCAACTCAACTTCTCAGGTGAGCATCACAAATTAAATAATATACTCAAGCCTCTCTCTTAGACAAATCACGAATCACATGCTCTCAAAACAAATAAGATAATAAATAAGGCCTCCACACGGGTTATGTAATACAAATAAACCCCCACATGGCAATACATTAATAAATAAGCCCCCATACGGGCATCACAATATATATATATATATATATATATAACATTCTCAACTCATACTATGACCTCATCCTAAAGTCTATAATATATGAATGACTAATTACCCCATCTCAATCTCAAAGAAGGATAGCCAAACCTACCTCAATTGCCGAAACCACACTCGAACACCTCCACTGAACAAGAAACTCTCGAATTCAATGCTTGGACTGACAACTCACTATCAACAATAAAACATACACATCACAAGGAGTCCAATAATACCCATATTGATAGGTTTCAGAACTGGGGGTAAAATAGTCCAAAAATTAATTATTTCCGAAAAAGGTCAAATCTGGAAATTTATTATACAATCACATTCTACTTGTAATAAGGAACTCATGGTTGAAAAACCCATAAAAATAGAGCTCAAAACGAGTTAGAAATCACTATTTTCCTTAAATTCGAATTAGGGAAGAAACAAAGATTTTTGGGGTTTGAAACTAAACTTTAGGGGTTAAAATTATCAAACACTTAATGAAAAGGAAAGGTTTTAGGTCAAAAATCACTTACCCAACACTTTTGCCTTAAAAATATCTTCTCAAATCACCTCAAGGAGTTTAAGAACTCAAACAATTAATGAAAATATTGAAATGGGAAGAAAGGGGCATTTTCTGCCCACAAAGTTACTGTTCACGCATGTTATTGTTCACACGTGTTACTGTTCACGCGTATTTTGTATAAATTTTCAAAAATCACCCTCAAGGTCATTACACCAACCCAAAACTCAAGCTAAGAGAAAACTCCCAAATTTACTTCTTCTTCATAACTCAACCCAACTTCCAATTCCTCTCGTTTGATACTAACTTCCACTCAACAAGAACAAAGTCAACTAAACGCAACAGACTAATCCGAGATAAACAAAAATAGATTTCTCATAATATGGTGACCAACATGCAAGAGAAGATGTTAAATAACTCCCAGCTCGAATTCTTTTCTTTATACTCCAAACTCAAGACTCTTTAGTCATCATGGGTATCCTACCCATCCTAAACCAAATTAACAACTCCCAACACCATCTGAAAATTGCCCAATTAATCACCAAGGACATGCAAGCACCACCTGAACATCAAAGAGCGGCAAGAACTCAAAATAAGCAACTCAGCCTAGGGTATAAACCCAAAGTTCTAACTCAATGATATCCAAAACAAATAACTTGAGTCTGAAATCTATCTTTCAAAACTAAAGGCTACTCCAAGGGACAACAAAAATCCACGGGTAGAAAAACTGAACTGAGACCAACTTCAATGCCTCTCTGCTGCCAACAGAACTTCTAGAAAACTGAACCAACATGAGAATATAACCCCAAAATCAATAAAAATTGATGCCGTGAGTCCATGTATCACTCCATGAGTGCAAATCTGAGTAAACTACCATAATCTAACAAAGACTGAACTGGTAGGTAGAGAACAAGTATATAAACCCTTTTTCTAGAGTAACCACTAATAAAATTGAACCACCACAAGGAACACCACAAGGAACAGGCTAGCTAACCAAAATAACATGCAGGAACCTCACGCCTTGAACAAGAAATCAGGAGATGATTTCACGAATTACTTCGACCCTATCCTGAGGCTGAGCCTTCTAAGAGAAATTCCATTCACCCATGGAAGACAAGGGCTGAATTAGTTAAAGCACACCATAACAGAAGACCCAAATCAATAATCTAATACCTTGGCTGAAAACAAACATGTAACTAAAATTTCCAAAATGTATTAACTAACCACCTAAAAATCCATAAATCAAAAGAGCACACCAAGGCAATTCTAATAACCCACGGCTCATCAATATAAAAACTCTCGCTCCATAATCACCCCTTTTAGCTAACCGCTGATCAATCATAACTGTATTACTCTATCTCTTCCATGAACCCCAATAGAATATTTTTTACATGACGTTTCAAGCTAAAACAACACCATACTTAAGAATAACCAGAGACAATTCTATTTCCAGCCTTCCCAACTTAAACATAGACATCTGACACCATATCACACAACCAGCTGAACTGATAACTTAACCATTAAACTTACCATGAAGATACAATCTATCCAATTTGAAGGGCAAACCTTAACTCAACCACCCAAGGAATTGAGAATAGGATTTAAGAAAGAGAAATAAATAACAAATGGGATCTGCAGTAGACCACAAGGGACACAACTACTGACAAACCCTTCTCTTGGCAACAACCTCACACCAGTTAAGTATGCTAGGGGGAAAACTAGGAAGGGGGAAAGACTAAACCATGAAAACTCCAGAATGGGTAAATGGAAATCCACTAGAGCAATCAACTAAACTCAACATCTACAAGGTATAACTCTACCACTACTGCAACATAACAGTAAAACTAATATGATCCACTACTAAAAGAAATCACCTAGGGAAGATAAAAATATAAACATAGGTTCAAGTAAAGCTGCTATAGCAAACAATAGGCAAGTAATTAGGCTAAGTAAGCATGCACACATAAGTCCATATAAAATCATTACTAGAGTCACAAGATGAATCTAACAAGTCAAGTAATCACCAATGGGTACGAAGACCCCAACACTCAAGCACTATAAGCAAGAAAGGTCCTAGAAATATAATTTGCACAAATTTGATTAATTCTTGAGGCCTCATCCTTTGTTTGGCCTACAGAAGCATGGGTCAGAATACTCCTAGCCTCGAACTAAACATTTGTACCACTAACTGCAACATTCGGGGCATAACCTCTAACTGACTGTCCCTAGGACCAACAAACACGATCTTGTTGAGCTTGTCGCCTAAGATGTGTGACTGTAGGACAATCCCTAGCCAAATGCCCCAACTTACTGCATGTATAACACCTCCTACTAAATGCAACCTGCTGAGATAGCCCAATTAATATAGAATGAACCCCAGAATTGAGATGCTCAAAAGGCACACCCTAAGAAGTCTGTCATGAACTCTGTCCACTGTGGGTACCATAATATATCACAGGACCTCCTGGAACCTGAGATGCTCTCACCATGGGTCCGGCAGGTTGAGGGTGAGGTTAACTCTCCTAAGGATAATGCCTACCTTGGAGCAATATGCTACCTATGCTGCACTGACGGCGAGATTTCCTATCTCTACCTCTGTAACTCTCCATACATGTATGCTTCATAGACCTCACATAACTGACCACCTAAGGAAAAGTAGACCCAACTACTATCAAGTGTTGTGATGCTAGGATGAGTAGTAAAAATCAATCCTTAATAAATCACTGAGTCATGTCTCACTCTATAGGAAATAGTATAGGAGCATGCCTTTTTCACTCTAGAAACTCCATCACATACTCAAAGACCGACAAACGACCCTGCTGAGGACCTTTAAGTCCAACCCTAGGCTATGAACCACTCGGTACATCCAAAACTACTCTTGCTTGTGGTGTATGCTCATTGAGATATAGAATCTCCAATGCTATATCCAAAGAAGCCGAGGTGGTCATAGATACTAGCGAAGCTTGGTTAGTATATGCTGATACTCTTGCCATGCCCATCGGAAAGCTCAAACTCTCCATCTAAGGTGAAATGAATTCCAAGAACATATTTAGAGTTTGATAAAATAAATCTCACATGATAAGGAATTAAGAATAGAGTTTTCTATAAACACCCTATAGACTTCCGAAGAGAGGATACAGACGACTCTCCACTGATCCGCAGGATTCTATTAGGTACTTATTATTATACAGATGATACCGACGAACCTAAGCTCCGATATCACTTTGTCATGACTTGATTTCTCAAGTCATGATGGCACCTAATATCACCCACCAGTAGGTAAGCCTAACTCCATAGTCAAAAATCAAAGGTAGCGGACCATCCCAAGCGAAAGGAAAGAAATGAGTAATAATAATATTAATAATGAAAAAAGAATAATAAGAATAATACAATAATATAAACCTCAAGATCTGGTATCAGTCGATAGTCGAGCTACTAAGCCAAATAAACAAGTACAAGGTTTATACAGATACAAAAATAGTGCAACTATCTCTGAATACAAAATATAGACTAGTCCAAGCCAAAACTGAGGGAGTTAGGAACCTCTGAATGCCAAGAGCTCACCCAAGTCTCCAAAACCCAAGAGCTGCTCTGCATGATATTTAAATTAGTAAAGAAAAAACCATACTTTGATTTGTAAAGTGCAAAAGTGTAGTATGAGTACCAATAAGTGGTACTCTATAGGCATCGGCCAAATGAGCTCCAAAGATACCGTAAGTATAAAGAACATGTAAGAAAGGAGTATATATCACAAGTAACTAACAAGAATAATATGGAGGCCTACAATAAGAAACATCTGATACAGAAGGAAGAAGATATGAAACAAAAAAGTAACCAAAGGACGTACCTAGTGGCGCCAGCCCAGAACCAAAACACAACAACATGCTATGAAGGAGGACAACTAAGTGATGACCTACTAACAAAGGTAAACACATAAAGGCCCAAAGGATTGCAGCAACTAAATCCCTGCATAGAAAGGTTAGATAAATTAGTACAAGGACATTAACTACCTTCAAACAAGAGATAACTCTTTATATCACCACAACTTTGCAAATAGTCAGACAATACCTCCCACGCCCTTGTGTACCTAGGAGGTTCACTCACAAATAGGTAAACCCACATGATATCCCATTTTACTGACAGGTACAAACAACCATGCTAGTGATAGGCAATGCATATATGAATGAGAGTTATGCAATAAAACCATTAATACCATCAGTGCCAAGTGCCTCATACCAAGATATATAGATCTATTTCCTGTCTTAGTCAGGAAGTAAGATCCATGCGCCTCTCTAGTATCGCCATGGGGGGCTCGGGAATGCCTCTATATACTTGCTTTGTCCCGATCCAGGTCTTATATGAATATATATAAATCTAAATATCCGATCAGTTATTATCCGCTCTATCGCCATGATCGAAGATAAATAGTCTAATTAATATAGAAAAGGCCAGAAAGTCACTCCGACCGAGCCAATATAAGAAAATGAGCACATCCTCGATACCTCCATTCCATTGTAAATAGTAGTAATAAAGGTAGTACGACCCTCGTTCAAAAAATAAGTATAAAATAGTTTAGGTTACAACCTAGCTTTCTTAAATCAATGCCAAGAACCAATGTATGCACCGGGGTCGACTACATCCGTGAGAAAATAAGAGTCTAATGTAATGCATGCCATCACCATCACCCAAACAAAAAGCACAATGACATACAATAGTGATGCCACAACCACCTTACCCTCTAGAGCATAGAAATAGGACTAACATACACAACCGACCTCTAGCCAAGGCCTAGGGCTCAAATCTACTCCTTTAACTCAATAACAAGGCCCCCAAAGGAGCTAAACCATAACTGCATAACAAGGAGGAGGATATGAGGAAACACTTGCTCAACTAGTCAATCAATAGTTTCAGATCCAACTAAAGAACAACCTCGAATGTACAGACACAACTAGCCTTGCCAAACGGAAAAAGAAAGCATAGAGGATTCTAACTCTAACTCTAGAAATGGGGTCCAACAGTAATTCACAAGCCTAACCGGGTGAAAACCACTACACTAAGGCTCTAAAATAGGTGCTACATTATTAAAGGGCACTAAGTCTCAGAAATTCCCGCCAACAACGGCTACAATAAACATCGAACAAGCCACTTAAAATAGGCTAATCAAGGCTAAACTAAGGCATAATTAATAATTTTACTGACTAAATTGAAAGTTTCATAAAGGCAACCTAGTCTAAGGTTTATACCGAGACAAAGAAGTAAGAAACTAGGAATCAAGCCTAACCCATCACATATTGTCACGACCCAAAAACTGAGGTCATGATAGCACACATCTCAAAACCTAATCTGATGTGTAACCCTAAAAATAAAACTCATACAAGACTCTCAAAGGGGAAAGTGATGCCACAATTTAAATAAAAAGAAAAAAAAATAATGAAGAAATTATCCCAAAACCTGGTGTCATAAGTATAAAGAGCATCTAATACAAGGTGCGAATCTGAAGATACAACTTAAGTTTCTGAATGATACAAAAGACTGAAAAATAAAGATAGACTAGTGACGATCCAAATTCTGGAACCTCACCACTAATCTGAGAATACACAATCCGCTAGAATATTAACTGCCACATGGGGTACCCCGACTAGTATCTACATCAAAAAGGGACACAGAAGTAGGGGTGAGTACAATTCACATGTACTCAGTAGGTTTTAGCTGACTGAGTATAAGGAATTAATCAAACCTATGAAATAAACTAAGGAACGCTTCCACCTGCATACAGAAAAGTCTCACTTCGGCATCAGTGCCGCCAGTTTATATATATAGTGGCACGAGTAAAGTAACCCATAATAACAACTCATAATCATAATTAATCAAATAATTCAAGCAACACAAATATCAATGCAATGCAATGCAATATGATGATGCAATGATGTGGTGGTACGGTGGAATCAAGACTGTCGCACAGCCTGTCGTATACACCTGCTGAGCTGTGCTACCAAGCAGGACCCATGGGGGTCTCGCAGACCATATACCTCAATCACAATATCTCATTATCCTTGCCACCTCCTCGTGGTCAAGGGATCACAATGCATCCACTACCCTGCCGGCAAACTGCCTCGGTTAGGGACTCAAGATACAAAAGTTAGGATCACAATGCATCCACTACCCTGCCAAAAAACTGCCTCGGTCAGGGACTCAAGATACAAAGGTTGGGATCAAAATGTATCCACTACCCTGCCGGAAAACTGCCTCGGTCAGGGACTCAAGATACAAAGGTTGGGATCACAATGCATCCACTACCCTGCCGGAAAACTGCCTCGGTCAGGGACTCAAGATACAAAGGTTTAAAGGTGTTTCATTTTCTTTCTCAAAAAGAATTTCAATATTTCTCAACTTCCTATGTTTCATGATATGATGAATGAGGATGAATGCATCAAAACACATATGCATGGAAGTAATAATCAACTCACATGTGGTATAAGGTTCAAAGTTCTCAAAATTTAACCTACACATGATATTCACCCTCAATAAATAGTAACGGGAAGAACACACTTTCATTTAAATATTCACCCCTTTCTCAACAATATTTCAATACTCAAGTATTCACAAAACCCCCAACTCAATCTCTCAGGCGGCATCACAAGTCAAATAATATACTCAAGCCTCTCTCTTAGGCAAATCATAATTCATATGCTCTCAAAGCAAATAAGATAACAAATAAGGCCCTCACACGAGCTATGTAATACAAATAAACCCTGTCACGGCAACACATTAATAAATAAGCCTCCACACGGACATCAAAATATATATAACATTCTCAACTCATACTACAACCTCATCCCAAAGTCTATAACATATGAATGACTAATTACCCCATCTCAATCTCAAAGAAAGATAGCCAAACCTACCTCAATTGCCGAAACCGCACTTGAATACCTCCACCGGACAAGCAACTCTCGAATTCAGCGCCCGGAATGACAATCCACTATCAACAATTAAACATACACGTCACAAGGAGTCCAATGACACCCATATTGATAGGTTTCGGAACCGGGGGTAAAATGGTCCAAAAATTAACTATTTTCGAAAAGGGTCAAATCTGGAAATTTATTGAACAATCCCATTCTATTGGTAATAAGGAACTCATGGTTGAAAAACCCATAAAAATAGAGCTCAAAACGAGTTGGAAATCACAATTTTCCTTAAATTCGGATTAGGGAAGAAACAAAGATTTTTGGGGTTTGAAACTAAAATTTAAGAGTTAAAATCGTCAAAAACTTAATGAAAAAGGAAGTTTTTAGGTCAAAAATCACTTACCCGACACTTTGCCTCAAAAATCTCTTCTCAAATCACTTCAAGGAGTTCAAGAACTCAAACAAATGATGAAAAATATTGAAATGGGAAGAAAGGGGCATTTTCTGCCCAAAAGGTTACTGTTCACGCGTGTTACTGTTCACGCGTGTTACTGTTCACGCGTGTTTTGTATAAATTTTCGAAAATCACCCTCAAGTTCATTACATTATCCACCACTAAAAAGGATGTTCGTCCTCGAGCATAAGATAAAATAAAGTACCTGGGGTCTCAAAAAGCTGAGGGTACCGAGCCTGCATATCAGACTTTAACTCCCAAGTCGCCTCCTCAGCAGGCCGATGCTGCCACTACACCTTGACCGAAGCGACCTCCTTGGTCCTGAGTCTACGAAGCCGCCTATCTAGAATAACTGTCGGCTCCTCCTCATATGTCAAATTCAGACTCAACTCTAGCGCATCATAAGAAATCACATGAGACTCATCCGGTATGTACTTGCGAAGCATGGAAACATGAAACACCGGATGGACAGCTGACAATTTAGGGGGTAAGGCCAACTTATACGCCACTCCACCTACTCTCCTCAGGATTTCAAATGGGCCAACAAACCTTGGGCTAAGCTTTCCCTTCTTTCCGAACCTCATCACACCCTTCATGGGCGATATTTTAAGCCACACGCAATCACCCACCATGAACTCTAAGGGACGAACCCTCCTATCAGCATAACTCTTCTGACGACTCTGAGCTGTCAATAGTCGACCCTGAATCAAACGTACCCGCTCCACAGCATCCCTAAGTAAGTCAGTATCCAATGCATCAACCGCAATAGAATCAAACCATCTAATGGGTGATCGACACCTACGACCATACAATGCCTCAAATGGTGCCATTTGAATGCTGGAGTGATAACTGTTATTATAGGCAAACTCTGCTAAGGGCAAGTGTTGGTCCCATCGGGCACCAAAATCAATCACACAGGCCCTAAGCATATCCTCCAACACCTGAATAGTTCGCTCGGACTGACCATCGCTTTGGGGATGAAATGCTAAACTCATCTCTAGCCGCGTACCCAAACCACGCTGTAATGCCTTCCAAAAGTGAGAGGTGAACACTGAACCCCGATACGATACAATAGAGATAGGCACCCCATGCAGCCTAACAATCTCACGAAGATAGATCCTAGCTAACTGATTCGCATTGTAGCTAGTCTTCACCGGAAGGAAATGAGCTGATTTGGTCAATCGATCCACAATCACCCAGACAGAGTCATACTTACCCAATGCCATGGGTAATCCAGACACGAAGTCCATAGTGATACGCTCCCATTTCCACTCAGGAATGGGCATCCTTTGCATAGGACCACCCGATTTCTGATGCTCATACTTCACTTGTTGGCAATTTAAACACTTAGCCACAAAATCAATAATATCTCTCTTCATGCCACACCACTAATAGTGTTGTTTCAAGTCATGAAACATCTTTGCCACTCCCGGGTGAATCGAATACTTGGAACAATGAGCCTCCTCCAATATCATACGTACCCATTCACTAACCTTGGGCACACAAATGCGACCATTAATCCTCAAAACTCCTTCCGAATCAAGAGAGGCTGATTTTGCTTCACCACTTAACACTTTGTCTCGAATGGCCCTCAACTTTTCATCTTCAAACTGGTGTGTACGAATCTGGTCCATCAAAGTAGACCTAGCCTCCACAAAGGCCAAAATACCATGATGTGTAGAAATATCAAGTCGGACCAACTGTCTAGCCAATGACTGAACCTCCAATGCCAAAGGCCTCTCCACAGCCTTAAGAAAGGCCAAACTACCCATGCTAGATGCTTTGCGACTCAGGGCATCCGCTACCACATTAGCTTTTCCCGGATGATAAAGTATGGTAATGTCATAGTCTTTCAATAACTCTAACCACCTACGCTGCCGCATGTTCAGATTCGGCTGAGAAAAGATATACTTAAGGCTACGGTGGTCAGTATAGACCTCGCAATGCACTCCATAGAGATAATGCCTCCACAACTTCAGAACAAACACCACCGCTGCTAACTCTAAGTCGTGGGTAGGATAGTTCTTCTCATGTACCTTCAACTCTCGAGAAGCATAAGCTATAACTCTACCTTTTTGCATCAATACACCACCCAAACTGACTCCCGAAGCATCACAAAACATAATAAATGCCACGCCCTCCTCGGGTAAGGCTAGAATAGGTGCTGAAGTCAATAATTCCTTGAGCTTTTGAAAGCTCGCCTCACACTCATCAGTCCACTGAAATGCCACGGTCTTTTGAGTTAGCCTAGTCAATGGGGCTGTAATAGAAGAGAATCCTTGAACAAACCGACGATAGTAACCTGCCAACCCAATAAAACTCCGAATCTCGGTAACCGAAGTAGGCCTAACCCAATCACGAACCGCTGCAACTTTGGCTGGATCAACCATAATACCATCCTTGGTCACTATATGACCCAAGAATGTCACGGACTCAAGCCAAAACTCACATTTGGAGAATTTTGCATACAACGTCTCCTCTCTCAATCTCTGAAGGACTGTCCTCAGGTGCCTAACATGATCCGCCTCATTCTTCGAATAAACCAAGATGTCATCAATAAACACGATCACAAACGAGTCCAAATAAGGTCAAAATACCCGGTTCATCAACTCCATAAAAGCAGCCGGGGCATTAGTCAACCCGAAGGACATAACCACAAACTCATAATGCCCATAATGAGTCCTGAATGCAGTCTTTGGGATATCAGATTCCCGAACTCTCAACTGATGGTAACCCGACCTCAAATCAATCTTTGAGAACACCGATGCACCTTGAAGCTGGTCAAATAAATCATCAATGCGAGGGAGAGGATACTTGTTCTTGATAGTGACTTTGTTCAACTGTCGATAGTCAATACACATCCTCATAGTACCATCTTTCTTCTTCACAAATAAAACCGGTGCACCCCACGGTGATACACTAGGTCTAATAAACCCTTTCTTCAACAAATCTTCCAATTGTTCTTTCAACTCTTTCAATTCTGCCGCAGCCATCCGATAAGAAGAAATAGAGATGGGTTTAGTGTCATGCTCCAAATCAATCACAAAATCGATATCACGGTCAGGAGGAACTCCCGGCAAGTCTGTAGGAAATACATCCAGAAACTCTCTCACCACCCTCGTAGTCTATATATGAGATGACTCCGTGGTGAGATCACGTACATGAGCCAAATAAGACAAACAACCCTTATCCATCAAGCGACGAGCACGAATATAAGATATCACCCCCTTAGGATACGAACTCGGATTACCCTTCCATACTAAGCTAGGTAAACCGGGATAAGCTAAGGTCACGGTCTTTGCATAACAATCTAATATAGCATGATAAGGAGATAACTAGTCCATACCCAATATCACATCAAAATCAAGCATGTCTAGTAAAATCAAGTCTGCACGGGTCTCTCTACCCAAAAATATCACCAAACATCCCTTGTATACCCGATCCACTACTAAAGATTCACCTATTGGGGTAGAAATAGTAATAGGCACAATAAGGGACTCACTCACATAATCAATACCCACATCGAAATAAGTCGACACATAAGAATAGGTAGACCCTGGGTCAAATCATACTGACGTAAAATGATGGCAAACCAGAATAATACATGTAATAACCACATCAGAGGCCTCTGCCTCAAATTTACCTAGTATAGCATAGCATAATTAATGGTCACCCTTAGCCTGTGAACCACTACAACCACCACCTCGAGTACTCCATGAAGCACCTCAAACAACTAAAACTGGTGTATTGCAAACAACTTGTGACCCTGGCTAAATAGAAGAAGAATCACATATTTGCCCCTTATTCAAACTCACCATCACAAAACAACCTAAGTAAACTACTCCCAACTCATCATAGGAGGACCGACAGGTCTATGAGCAAGAACAGACCTCTATCACTTCTTAGCCATTCCCGCAATTATAAAAATAAATAAGACATTCCATGTGCCTTCAAGATACCCAATTTTGAACAACCTGTCCTGACACTTGGTCAAAAAGATATAAGCCTTCTCAACAGTGATAACCTCAAACTTAGGAGACAATACCCTGACGAATCTCTCCAAATCTCTTTTGCTCCTAAGTAAACATAGCAACGCTAGAAGACATAGGTGGAACCACAGATCTCAAAGGAATCCAAAGTGGGCTAATTAGATATCTAAAATTTGAAATCTAACTGTCAAAGTCTAACCGACCATCTTCCATACTTTTTTTTTGTTGCTCCACATCTTTATACTCATAATCAGGCTCGAATAGGCATCACTAAATCATCCTTATGCAAGAGCCGATATTTCGAACCCGACAGTTACTTTTAATGCGGAAGGAATAGATCAGAGGTAAATAACACTTGATATGAATAAATCGCACGAAGGGAGTAAAAAGAAAGAAATTCTCCTATTAAGTATCTTGTAGCCTCTCGAAGATAAGTACGGACGTCTACGTACCGATCCGCAAGACTCTACTAGACACCCTGCTCTTTAACTTATAAGACCGGTGAACCTAGTGCTCTGATACCAATTTGTCACGACCCAAAAACTGAGGTCATGATGGCACACATCTCAAAACCTAATCTGATGTGTAACCCTAAAAATAAAACTCATACAAGACTCTCAAAGGGGAAAGTGATGCCACGATTTAAATAAAAAGAAAAAAAAATAATGAAGAAATTATCCCAAAACCTGGTGTCATAAGTATAAAGAGCATCTAATACAAGGTGCGAATCTGAAGATACAACTTAAGTTTCTGAATGATACAAAAGACTGAAAAATAAAGATAGACTAGTGACGATCCGAATTCTGGAACCTCACCACTAATCTGAGAATACACAATCCGCTAGAATATTAACTGCCACGTGGGGTACCCCGACTAGTATCTACATCAAAAAGGGACACAGAAGTAGGGGTGAGTACAATTCACATGTACTCATTAGGTTTTAGCTGACTGAGTTTAAGGAATTAATCAAACCTATGAAATAAACTAAGGAACGCTTCCACCTGCATACAGAAAAGTCTCACTTCGGCATCGATGCCGCCAGTTTATATATATAGTGGCACGAGTAAAGTAAACCCATAATAACAACTCATAATCATAATTAATCAAATAATTCAAGCAACACAAATATCAATGCAATGCAATGCAATATGATGATGCAATGATGTGGTGGTACGGTGGAATCAAGACTGTCGCACAGCCTGTCGTATACACCTGCTGAGCTGTGCTACCAAGCAGGACCCATGGGGGTCTCGCAGACCATATACCTCAATCACAATATCTCATTATCCTTGCCACCTCCTCATGGTCAAGGGATCACAATGCATCCACTACCCTGCCGGCAAACTGCCTCGGTCAGGGACTCAAGATACAAAGGTTAGGATCACAATGCATCCACTACCCTGCCAAAAAACTGCCTCGGTCAGGGACTCAAGATACAAAGGTTGGGATCAAAATGTATCCACTACCCTGCCGGAAAACTGCCTCGGTCAGGGACTCAAGATACAAAGGTTGGGATCACAATGCATCCACTACCCTGCCGGAAAACTGCCTCGGTCAGGGACTCAAGATACAAAGGTTTAAAGGTGTTTCATTTTCTTTCTCAAAAAGAATTTCCATATTTCTCAACTTCCCATGTTTCATGATATGATGAATGAGGATGAATGCATCAAAACACATATGCATGGAAGTAATAATCAACTCACATGTGGTATAAGGTTCAAAGTTCTCAAAATTTAACCTACACATGATATTCACCCTCAATAAATAGTAACGGGAAGAACACACTTTCATTTAAATATTCACCCCTTTCTCAATAATATTTCAATACTCAAGTATGCTCAAAACCCCCAACTCAATCTCTCAGGCGGCATCACAAGTCAAATAATATACTCAAGCCTCTCTCTTAGGCAAATCATAATTCATATGCTCTCAAAGCAAATAAGATAACAAATAAGGCCCTCACACGGGCTATGTAATACAAATAAACCCTGTCACGGCAACACATTAATAAATAAGCCTCCACACGGACATCACAATATATATAACATTCTCAACTCATACTACAACCTCATCCAAAAGTCTATAACATATGAATGACTAATTACCCCATCTCAATTTCAAAGAAAGATAGCCAAACCTACCTCAATTGCCGAAACCGCACTCGAATACCTCCACCGGACAAGCAACTCTCGAATTCAGCGCCCGGAATGACAATCCACTATCAACAATGAAACATACACGTCACAAGGAGTCCAATGACACCCATATTGATAGGTTTCGGAACCGGGGGTAAAATGGTCCAAAAATTAACTATTTTCGAAAAGGGTCAAATCTGGAAATTTATTGAACAATCCCATTCTATTGGTAATAAGGAACTCATGGTTGAAAAACCAATAAAAATAGAGCTCAAAACGAGTTGGAAATCACAATTTTCCTTAAATTCGGATTAGGGAAGAAACAAAGATTTTTGGGGTTTGAAACTAAAATTTAAGAGTTAAAATCGTCAAAAACTTAATGAAAAAGGAAGGTTTTAGGTCAAAAATCACTTACCCAACACTTTGCCTCAAAAATCTCTTCTCAAATCACCTCAAGGAGTTCAAGAACTCAAACAAATGATGAAAAATATTGAAATGGGAAGAAAGGGACATTTTCTGCCCAAAAAGTTACTGTTCACGCGTGTTACTGTTCACGCGTGTTACTGTTCACGCATGTTTTATACAAATTTTTGAAAATCACCCTCAAGGTCATTACACATATAATCCAAACCATAAGTAATTTATACCAAAAAATAATTCATGAAGCTCAATGAAAGGAATGAAGACCGTAGCCTACCTCAAAGCCGAACATGCATGCTCCAAGTCCACTTCTCAATAGCTTTCTCCTCCAAATTCAACTCCAATTGCCTCCACGCTATCAAAATATTGATCCCCTCATCAATACGGATATTTTGACATCAAAATCATATTTTTTGGAGACAGATCCAAAATTGGGCCAAAAATGGGATTGTGGGACCCGCATTGGAATCCTGAAATCGACTTCGTAAAAAGGTTCTAAATGCATTATTGAGCTTGTACACCAAAATAGGGAACAAATTAATTCTCAAAACATGAGAAATCAGTCCAACAAAATAAATCACCATGAAAGCTTAAAACTAATCTAGGGCAGCCTATTTGGGTAAGAAATTACCTCAACCCGACGATCTTCACACTCCCTCGGACACTCCACCATGTAGCACAACCAAAATGAAGCTCCAGGACTTGGAATTTCCCAATTTGGAGCTCTAGTTCTCAAGTGACCTAGGTTTGAAACTTTTTAGAAAAAGCTAAAAATGGGTCTTAAAATAACCCTCGGGTATCACAAAACCGACCTCAAAGGTTGCTTAAGCGACCACCTCAAGGAGGTAGGGCTCGCTTTAGCGACATCCTATTGCTTAAGAGACCAATCGCTTTAGCAACCTCCTAGTCGCTTAAGTGATACCCGCCTAAAGGGCATAGTCGCTTTAGAGACACCCCGTCACTTTAGCGACAATCGCTTTAGCAATGACACTAGACTCAACTACGTCATCTAAGTTTTGGAAAAGGCCAAATCTCTGATGGGGTGCTCAAGATTCATTCAGAATTCCGTGCGTGTAAATGAGCCATGCTACCCCACTAAATTTGACATTCTAAACTCAACAGCTCAATCAAATTTCCATTTGAGGTCATCTCGATAAATAGTGGGTCCCACACCCATGATGTATTTTTTCTAACTCTATAAGGAGGCTCAAAATGAGACCGGACGTCTTGAAAACCGCAAGAAGTGTCGTTCTAGACCAAACTCGACATTCTAAAGCTAATCGCACTGACAAAATTTTAATCCGAGCACATTTTTCAAGAATGTTGACCAAAGTCAACCTTAGGCTAAACTTAAAGGCTAAAATACCTAATTGCTCAAAATCACATCTAAAGGCTCGAGACTCAAGCCGCTATTAGCCTAATTTGGCTATTTTTAAGCTGATGAAACCGTCATAATTCCATTTTGAGGTCATTTTGCTAGAGTTTTGATTGAAGTCAACTGTTCAAACTCCAAGAACTCCAAAATAGGGAAACGGGCATCAAACCCAAAAGAACAACCAGGCGACCGAATTGTCAGTGCCAATAATGCATAAATATCTTGGGGCCGCTATAAGAAAGCTCTATACGCTAAAAGGATCATAAAGGATGAAAATGACCGAGAGGGTTATTATAGATTGATAGCTGAAAATTATGAGTGGGACGAATTATCTACATCCTCGTTAAAAAAATGTGAACTTAAAATTTAAGAGATAATTCATTTGCATAATGTTGCAAAGTAATTGTCAGATATATTTTCTAACCCTATGTTATAATTCAACTGCTAATGCTCCAATGACAAGTCCTTGAAGGATAGAGTCTATAGTATACCTGAAGCGTGATAGACCAATCCATTCCAAATATAAAAATTCTTGAGAAAGGAGAGGATAAAATGATCAATATGATCGGAATAATGAGGCAAGTTATTTAAAGGAGTACGATGACATAACACTTCATAATATCTTGAAAAAGTTTTAGGTATCTGAAATGATGTAAAATGAAGAGATCTCGATAAGTTATGTCATATTGGAATCGATTCAAATGACTGTCGACGATATTTTTGATATCAAGTAGCGCTTAATTCTATAGATGGTGACAAGGATCTTGAATTCAAATACTTCACATTTTTTTTATGGGAATAGACCCTACATGAGGCTCCCACCTCTCGTGCATAGTCAGGTGTTGAGCGTCACCCCCAAGCCTTAACATAAATAACAAAACAGAAAATACAAGGAGGGGGACATAAACCTTACCTCCGATCCTATGTTGGTTCATAAGTCAGCTAACCTACTAAGGTCGACTAACTCATCCCCAATACAAAAGGTGCTATCTAATAACTAGAAAAGCAATAAACCTATGAGAGGACTCCTCTCAATACACTTCGACTAAGATAAACATAAATGAGGGAGACTCTCCCCTTCCATGTGAATACAATAAAGTAACCTACACTAGTCCTATTCAAGTAAGCTATATATCATACATAGCTAAAATGAAGAAGGGCAAGTATACAAAACTTCTATTTCGCATGGGTCGGGAAAGTTATTTTCATCTTTGTCTTTCTTAATCTTGTAATACCGAGGTTGTCAAGTTGTGGAAGAACATTGTCCCTGCAGACTTGCAGCTGCTATGTCAAGGGTCTGTGAGTGCTCCTCTTGTTGAAAAGTTAATGCTGAAGAAGTTGATGACCAAAAGATGGCCTACCTGCAGCTTCAGTTCCTGTCCCAATGTAGCTAAGCAGCTATGGATGTTGTTGGTGGTGCAGCCTGTTGGTATTGCCTGTAGCTTCTTGTGTTGTAGCCCATCTATCTGCAGCTTCATCTTCAAAGTTTGTAACTTCAGGTTCAGCTGTGGGTTGAGTTATTGTTTGGTGTTGCATTTCTGCAGTGTATATGAAATTGTTGTAGTTTTGAACTTGTTGCAACCACTCTTCTTGTTGTTGTTGGTTTTTGGATATTGTATAATGAGCGTTGTACTCATTCTTGCACCTCCAAGGCAAACTCCAAGCTGTCAAAAGTTGCACCATGCCACTGCTATACCAAGAAGCAATTATGGATGGTATGGTGCATGTTTGGCTTATTGTTGCATTCTGCAGGTTGTTGTAGGGTGTTGATATTGAAGATCATGTTCTTGGAAGCTGCTGCTGTGTAGAGTACCTGCACAATTAAACAAACAAGAGGATAATTCCAATTGCTGGTTCAAATGTTATAGCTCCGCATCAATCTTGCATCTCCAAGGCCTGCTCCAAGTTGTCAACTGATGCACCATGATACTGCTGCTCCAAGGGCACAATGAATTGCTGATCTCAGCTAACAGCAATGCAACCTTGTACCTACAGAGAAAAAGCAAAGCAGACACCACTACTCTAGCTCTTATATCTAAATATAAGTTGGTTGTTCTATGAAAGCAATAAACAAGGGAGACTCTCCCCTTACAATAAGAAATAACTAGGTTGAATACGAAAGAATAAACTAAATTATACATAGAAAGTCTATTACACAGTGCAAGGGAGATCAGTCATGGAGGTTGTTTAATTCTTTTTAGGCTTTTCCTTCTAAAACTTGCCATTCCTAGCTTGTCCATCTTGATGTAGCCCTTTGTTTCCTGTGGTAGCTGCTGGAAGTTGTGGAAGTGTTGTGTATAATTGAACATGTGGCTGTATTTAGATAAGGTATCTGCAGGATGGTTTGCTTCTCTGAATATATGTTTGCAATGAAATAGTTACAAATGCTGGACCAAAGACTGCAATTTTGCAACATATCTGTGAATGCTCCAAGGTGGTTTGAGGTCATGTTTCAGCCACTTAGTCAATAATTCTGAATCAACCTCCAAAATCACTCTACTATAGCCATGTTGGAGACACCAAGTGATGCCAATAGTTGCTGCCTGCACTTCTGCTTGGTTGTTAGTACCCAGTCCCAATAGAGTTGCAAAGGCATATATTAAGTTACCATTGTGGTCTCTTAATATTCCTCCTGCTCCAATTTTCCCAGGGTTGTCTAATGCACTCCCATCAGTATTCAACTTCACTGTAGAAGGTGGAGGTCTGATCCACATAACTTTGGTCACTCTCATATCATGTTGGCAGTTCTCTACCATAGTAACTAGCTCTTTCCAGCTCTGTGGCCATTTAATGTAAGGGTAAGCATTGCTTATCAGCATGTAGAGATCTTTGACTATGGAGAACTTAACTCTAGTAACACTAGATTTCTTTCCTCCATATTTACTTGCACATCTATTCTTCCATATATGTCAATAAACAAAGATAAGAATGCCCTGCAATATGAGTTTATGAGCATTATTATTGGACTTGGCAGTCCACCACTTCATCAGGATGCATTTCAATGGGCAGGTCCTTTGCAGGATCCCCCAGGAACTGGAGAATT
Source organism: Solanum dulcamara (assembly GCF_947179165.1). Lineage (NCBI taxonomy): Eukaryota > Viridiplantae > Streptophyta > Magnoliopsida > Solanales > Solanaceae > Solanum > Solanum dulcamara. The sequence goes on along the minus strand of NC_077247.1, from coordinate 16,783,656 downwards.
GTTGCCAAATATGCTTGGAAAAATTTCCAGAAGCAAATATATGATCTACATTGTCCAATCCAGGCCTGTAACAGCAAGAACATGCTGCTGGTGCTGCTCCAAATTGGATAATTTTATCATTGGTTGGAAGCTTGTATCTGAGGGCTCTCCATAGTAGAAAAGAAACTTTGAAGGGAATATTGATGTGCCAAGTGTTGCCACCAGTTAAGGTCTTGGGCTTCTTTTTTCTAATTAGTTCCCATGCAGATTTACAAGTAAAACCACCATGAGAATTCAATTTCCAGCAAGCTTGATCAGGTATGTGAGGTTTGTACATAATGTCTGTGTTAAGGATCTGCTGCACCAGCTGGGGAGGGGCTTGTTGCCTGATTTTCTGCACATTCCACTCCCCATTCTCAAGGAATTCAGAGACTATACTATTGTTGAGTCTTGGAAGATAGTTATTGTGATTAGATAGTGGGCCAATACCCAGCCAATCATCCCACCAAAAACTGCAGGTACCTGAGTTGATGTGCCAATGTATATGTGGCTCAATATGAATTTTATTTGCCATCATATGTTTCCACATAATAGACTAACCTGTGTCCCATTTTTTTTTTTTTTTGGGAAAAGACCCTACACGAGGCTCCCACCTCTCGTGCACAGTCAGGGGTTGAGCAACACCCCCAAGCCTTAATATAAATAACAAAAGTAAAAATACAAGGAGGGGGACATAAACCTTACCTCCGATCCTATGGTGGTTCATAAGTCAGCTAACCTATTAAGGTCGGCTAACTCATCCCCGAAACAAAAAAAAAGGGCTAACTATAACTAGAAAGCAGTAAACCTATGAGAGGACTTCTCCCGGTACAATTCGACTAATAAAGCATAAATGAGGGAGACTCTCCCCTTCTATGAGAAAACAAGAAAGTAATCTACACTAGTCCTATTCAACTATGCTATGTACCATACATAGCTAAATTGAAAGAAGAACAAGTATATGAACCTTCTATCTCGTATGGGGTGGGAAAATTCTTTTCATCTTTGCCCTTTTTAGTCTTGTCATAATAGGTAAGTCCCAATGGAATGTTGCATCCACTTCAGGATTGAGCATATATCAGCTTAGGAGGATGAAGGTAGCGTAAGTATATTGAGTTGTAGCAACCAGCATCCTTGGAGTTGTTGAGGAAGGCCTTGAAAAAGCTTATTGCTTGCTGCAAATTGAAGCTGTAGTAGCTTTGCTTGTGGCTATTGTTATGGAGTAGAACTGCTGCTGCCTTGTACCTAGGCCATTGATGCTGTGGTTGTTCAGCCCAGCTAGTAGATGATCTTCTTTTGTGCCTATATTCACAATCAAGCACCTGCAAGGGGATCCAAATAATTTGGTATGGTTGCTGCAGGTAGTGGAGGATGTTGGAGGGTGTTGGAGAGCTCTTGGTATGTGGATCTGCATATACAGATAGCCACGGAAGCAAGCAGTGAAGCTTGCTGTAGTCCTGTAACCAGTTTGTTGTTGCCTCTGTAGCTGAATTGGTAATATGCTTGTTGTAGATCCCTCTTTTGGATTTGGGATACCTGTATAGACAACCAACAACAGAAAAATACACAAACAAGCAAATGTGCATCTCCTTGTTTCTTCCTTTGTGATTAGGTTGCTTGTTGGTGTCAGTTACATAAGAAGGGAGGTTCTTTATTGTGATCAGGTTCAGCTTCTTGGAGTACCTGCACAGCCAAACAAAACCAACAAAACATACAACCAAATAAGTGTGCAAGCTGCTGTAACCAGTACTATTAGCTTGTATTTGTTCCTTGTCTGCTACAAGTTGGTGGAGCTGTTGCAGATGTTGATGGAATGCATCTGGTATGCATGGAGAGGTGATTGGAGTAGGTGAGGCCCTTGCATGTGTGGCTGCTGTCTCCCTTTTTCTGAGACTTTGTGTACCTGCACAAACAATTAACCAAAGAGACACACAAGTATGGGAGCTGTGAGGGCTGTTGCAGTCCTGTAGGCAGCTTCTAGTTGCCTCCAAATGGGAGTTGATCAGCTCCTTTGAAGGTACCTTATGTGCCAACCAGGATAGGCTTTGAGTACAAGGTTGTTTCCCTCTGTTTGACTCTTTGTGGAACTGTACACAGCTTCTTGTTGCCTCCAAAGAGAGAGTGATCATCTCCTTTGAAGTGTTCAGCTCATTAAAGTACCTGCACATGTCCACAAAAACAAGACAACATGCTAACAAGAATTGTAGATGGTCCTTCTGAGTTGCAGGGTGAAGTTGTTGAAGTTGTTTAATGCTGCTGCTGGGGCTGTTGTTGTGGAAGAAAAAGGACTGAATCACAATGCTGGTGATGCATCCCTGGCTTAAAAGTTTGACTGAAGGTGGCTTGCACTTTGGAAGGATCCAGTGTTGCTGTTTGATGTGCCTGTATATAGCTTCTTTTTTCCTTCTTAGCTGATGTGTTCGACTGCTTGTTGTTGCATGTTTCTGTTCCTGCACATAACAAGTGGATATAGCAAGGAGCTCCAGGAATCTTGAGGTGTAAGAGAGCTGTTGCAGGTGCTGCATCAAGGAATTTGGCATGAGAGTAGTGTTTGTGTGTTGGTGAATTCCTAAGCTGCCAGGTTGTTGTCTCCTCAGTTCAGAATATGAAATGGGGAATAAGTTGGTGGGATTATATGTTGATGAATCAATCCAGCAACCTGCAACAATATAACAAACAACCAAAAGCAAAAAAGAATTTGCACCAGCTAGCAAAAAAGAAAGTTCTTCCAGGAGTGCTTTGGAGTCTGTCAGAATTTTCAACGACGCTCGACTAACGTCTCCAATTATCCGATTGAGTTGAAACTTCTTGAGATATATCCAAACAGCCCTTTCTTTAGTTCTGCAAGGTTTGGAGATTTTTTTTTCAAGTTGGAAAAAAGGCCCTCCCTTTAGGCTTAAGGCAGCTGAAATTTTCGATGTCGCTCGCCTAACGCCTCCAATTGTCCGTTTGGGCTGAAACTTCTTGGGCCTTGTCAATATATTATTTTGTAAAACCCTGCAAATATTGGAGCCATTTGGACAGGTCCACATGCTGCATCTCACCCTGCACATGCTGCCCTGCTGAAGCTTAGATGTTGCAGGGTAGTTGGAAGTTGTATTTATGCTTTTCTCTATGTATTTATTGTTAAAGAATGTTGATACATCACTCCAGGGACCTGAAATAATACAACAACCAAAAACAAACAAAACAAGGCTTGCACAAACTAGCCAAAAGGAAGGGACCTCAGTAAGAGCTTTGGAGACTATTATCTTTTTCCAAGTCGCTCGACTAACGTCTCCAATTATCCTTTTGACCTGAAACTTCATGATGTTTGCATATATGGCCTTTTCTTTATCCCTGCAAATTTTGAAGGCTTTTTGCCCAAGTTGGAAGTTCCAAAAGGCAAAATGCATTCTCTTTAGGCTTAAGGCAGCTGAATTTTTCAATGTCGCTCGCCTAACGCTTCCAAGCTTTGGACAGGTCCACATGGTGCAACTCACCCTGCACATGTTGCCCTGCTGAAGCTTAGATATAGATGTTGTAGTTGTAGTGTTATTGCTGTATCTTCTGAACTCCAAGATGCTGTGAGTGATTGCAACTCCTCTTGTGGATGATGTTTGTATCTGCTGAATTCCCTGCTTTACTTCTAGCATTGTGTTTTTATTTCTACTGAAGCAATAAACAAGGGAGACTCTCCCCTTACAATAGGAAATAACTAGGTGGAATAAGAAGAAGTAAAATAAATTACAGGTAAGTAGTCTATTATACATTGGGAATGAGATCAGTCAAGAGGGTAGTTTGATTCTTTTCAGAGTTTTCCTTCTAAAACTTGCCATTCCTAGCTTGTCCATCTTGATGTAACCTTTTGTTTCCTGTGGTAGCTGCTGGATGTTGTAGAAGTGTTGTGTATCATTGAACCTGTGGCTGCATTTTGATAAGGTATCTGCAGGATGGTTTGCTTCTCTGAATATATGTTTACACTGAAAGAATTCCAATTGTTGGACCAGGGATTGTAACTTTGTAATATATCTGTGAATGCTCCAAGGTGGCTTAAGGTCTTATTTCAGCCACTTAGTCAATAGTTGAGAATCAACTTCCAATATCACTCTATTATGTCCATGTTGAATACACCAAGTGAGGCCAATAGTTGCTGCCTGCACCTCTGCTTGGTTATTAGTACCCATTCCCAATGGAGTTGCAAAGACATATATTAAGTTACCATTGTGGTCTCTTAGTATTCCCCCTGCTCTAATTTTCCCAGGGTTGTCTAATGCACTCCCATCAGTATTCAATTTCACAATGGAAGATGGAGGTTTGATCCACATAACTTTGGACACTCTCATGTCTTGTTGACACTGTTCTATCATAGGAACCAGTTCCTTCCAGCTCTGTGGCCACTTAATGTAGGGGAAAGCATTGTGTATCAGCATGTAAAGGTCCTTGACTATGGAGAATTTAACTCTAGTAGTACTAGATTTCTTTCCTCCATACTTACTTGCACATCTATTCTTCCATATATGCCAACATACAAAGATAGGAGTGGCCTACAACATGAGCTTCTGAGCCTCATTACTAGACTTGGCAGTCCACCACTTCATTAGTATGCTTCTCAGTGAGTAGGACCCTTGCATTATCCCCCATGATCTAGAGAAGTGTTGCCAAATATGCTTGGCAAAATTTCCTGAAGCAAATATGTGATCTACATTGTCCAATCCTGGCCTGTAACAACAAGAACATGCTGCTGGTACTATTCCAAATTGGACAAGTTTATCATTAGTAGGGAGTTTCTGTCTCAGAGCTCTCCATAGTAGAAAAGACACTTTGAAGGGAATGTTAGTGTGCCAAGTGCACCCATCAGTCAGGGTCTTGGCTCTTTTCTTTCTAACTAATTCCCATGCTGAATTAGAAGTAAAGTTGCCATGTGAAGTCAACTTCCAGCATGCTTGATCAGCTGTGTTAGGGTGATAGTCTATCTCAGTGTCTAGTATCTGCTGCACCAGCTGAGGTGGGGCATATTTTCTGATTTTCTGCACATTCCACTCCCCATTCTCAATATATTCAGATACTCTAGTATTGTTGAGTCTAGGTAGATGGTTGTTATGATAAGCTAGGGGGCCAATACCCAACCAATCATCCCACCAGAAACTACTTGTACCTGAGTTGATGTGCCAGTGTATATGTGGCTCAATATCAATTTTATTAGCCATCATGTGCTTCCACATAATAGACTGACGTGTGTGCCATTTTTTTATCACAGGATGAGCCCTCTGGCAGTACTTAGCCTTCAGAAATTCTCCCCATAAAGTCTTCTTAGACCTGAAGGTCCACCATTATTTGTATTGCAAAGCTAAGCACACATCTTGTATTTTCTTCATACCAATACTCCCTTCTTCCACAGGATAGCTGAGGGTCTCCCATGATGCCCAGTGATATTTCTTCTTCTCCTTGTCCCACCCCCAGAAAAAGTCAGCTATGAGGCCCCTGATCTGATTCATAGTGGTAGCAGTAGGTCTGATTGCAGACAGCAAGTAGATTGGTAGTGATTGCAGCACTGATTTCACCAATGTTGCTCTGCCTCCATAGCCCAACACTTTAGTCTGCCATCCTCTGATTTTGCTTAAAACTTTGGACACCATACTTGTATAGTAAATGATTCTCTGCCTTCCAATGTAGAGTGGACAGCCCAGGTAAGTAATGGGACCATGTGTCCACTTGAAACCTGTGATCCTGCTTATCCTATCAATAACATCTGGATTGGTATTAAGAGGAAGCATGAACTGGCTCTTGTCCTTGTTGATTAGCTGGCCTGAAGTTGTTTCATAAACCTTCAAAGTCTTGGTAATAAGAGTCATGGAGAAGTTGTTGGTAGCAGTGAAGATGATTACATCATCTGCAAAGCTCAAGTGGTTCACTTGGGGGCCCTTTCTTTCCATGTGAAATCCAGTATATAGGTAGTGTTGGTTAAGATTATTCAGCATCTTGGATAGTACTTCTGCTCCTATAATGAATAAGGCAGGTGACAATGGGTCTCCTTGCTTGAGACCTCTTGTGGAATGAAAATATCCATGCCTTACCCCATTGATGATGACTGAATACCAGTTGTTAGACATGATCCTCCATACCATATCAATAATGACTTCTCCAAATCCCATCCTTCTCATAACCATACAAGTGAAGGACCAGGAGACCCTGTCATATGCCTTAGCCATATCCAACTTGATCACTACATTGTCCCCTACATTGGGTTTCTTAATGTTGTGAATAATTTCCTGTGCCAGCATTATATTTTCTGATATGCTCCTACCTTTAACAAATCCTGACTGATTGTCTGAAATGAGCTGAGGTAGAATAGGAGCAAGTCTGAGACAGAGTAGTTTAGATATGATCTTGCTAGTGAAATTGCTGAGGGAGATGGGCCTGCACTCTGACAGTTTGTTGGGGTGCTCAGTTTTAGGAAGTAGAACCAAACATGCATGAGATATGTACCTAGGAATACAGTGTCCATTGAAGAAGTGTTGCACTAGCTTCAGCAGATCATCACTAATGATATCCCAACATGATTGAAAGAACTTGCCACTCATGCCATCTGGCCCTGCAGCTGAAGTAGGACTCATAGAAAATACTACCTCTTTTAGCTCCTCCTTTGTAGGTATGTATTGTAGTAGTTCATTCTGCTAATCACTAACTATCTTTGGGATGCATTTAATCACATCTTCATTGATATGTTTCTCCTCAGCAGTAAAGAGTTTCTCAAAGTGTGCACAAGCTGCACTTGCAATATTGTCATCACCCTGGATAGAGTTTCCTTGTTCATCACTGATCTGATGGATGAACAGCCTTCTTCTTCTCCCTCTGATGATGGCATAGAAATAATTGGTATTGGCATCTCCATCTTTGAACCATTGCAATTGAGTTTTCTGCTTCAAAATGGACTGCTCTATCTTCAAATACCTGATGTACTGGGCATTTATCTGATTTAGCTTGGCTCTGTTATCCTCAGAATTATCTTTGATGATATTCTCTTCAGCTTGTATCACCTGTTCCTCAAACTGTTTGACTGAAGCAAATATATCACCATATTGATTTCTAGACCAGTGGCTAAGGGTATTAGAGACTCTTTTCAGTTTTTGTTGGAAAGTCCTCATTAAATTTCCATCCACAGGTCTTTCCCAGCAAGATCTTACAGTATCAATGAAGTTTTCATTCTCAACCCAGCAGTGTAAAAACTTGAAATATTTGATAGTATGACTTTGTCTTTCAGTACATTCCAGCAGGAGAGGGCAGTGATCAGAACCTGTAGAGGCCAAGTGATTAAGAATGCTCACAGGCATGACCTCCAACCAAGCATCATTGACCATGGCCTTGTCAAGTCTCTTCCATATTCTGGCATCTGCATCTCTCTTGTTGCACCATGTGAATTGTTGTCCATGAAAACCAAGATCAATGAGTCCACAAGCTTCTATGACACTAATGAAATCAAGGCTCTTCTTCATGTTGTAAGGTTGGCCCCCCATCTTCTCTTCAACATGAGTAATTACATTGAAGTCTCAAATGGTGCACCAAGGTTCTTCCATATCAGAGAATTGAAGCATCTTGTCCCATAATTCTCTTCTCATGTAGTCTTTGCATTTGGCATATACAAAGGTAATGAGATATTGTTTAGGCCAAGCTGCATGTCTGATCTTACAGGTAAGCTGTTGTTCATCCTGATCCACAAGATTGCACACACAGTCTTTGTTCCAAAATAGCCATATTTTGTTGTTGGGATTAGATATGGCATTATCCATACCTAACTGAATTCTGTAGAAGTGGAGTTGAGATTTGTTGGAGAAAGGTTCCAGCACTGCAATCATAGAGAGCTTGTGATAGTCTTTCAACCTTTATAGTCTGTCTAAGGCTCCTTGAGTATCAATACTCCTTGCATTCCAACAGAGTGTATTGATCATCATAACTTGTAGGATTTAGACCTTGTGTTGATGTTGCTTTTGACTGCAACATTATATGATCTGCTGATTAAGCTTTGTTTACTCCTCTTCCTTTCCTGCTTACTTTTGGAAGGTGGCTCTTTCTTCTCCTTTTCTTGCTGAGTTTCCTTCTGCAATAAGGCTGCCATATTGGATCTGAATGTCTCTAATTGGTTTTCCTGTTGTTCATCCTCCCATTGGTCAGGGTCTTCCTCATCTTCAAAATGAGTGACCCTATATTCATCAGATAAGTTTTCTGTATTGTCTTCTTTACTAAGCTCCTGCCTCTCATTGGATACATCATAAATTTGCAGAGGTGTGTCATGGTCAGTAACTGTGTACTCCTCTTCAAAACCATCTGATATGGTTTTCTGACTAAGTTTACTCTGTTCTGCAGACTGCATCTGGATTACTGCTTGTTCTGGTATCAGGACATAGTTCTCACTTGTTTGCTCTGATTGTCTCTCCTAGATAAGTTTCTTGTTAATAGCATCCCTTTTCTTCTTGCTTAGAGATAATGTGGCCTTGTTGTTGAGTGTCTGAGAATGTATACTGTTGTTTGTTATACTGATATTAGGAGTTTGATCCTTTCCCATATTTGGTTCAGCAGCCTGCACCTCAGTTTGTTGCCTCTGACCCTTATTGGCCTGAATATTAGCCACCTTACCCTGTATTGTATCATTAGGCTTGTTTCTTCTGATCTCATCTTCTTGTTGGGTATCAATTTGTTGTTCTTGTACCCTGGACCTGCTAGTATTTGGATGAGTGGTTGCATTGGCTTTATAGTCTTTCCTAGGGTCAACCAACAGAGGTTCCCTCCCCCTGGTATCCCCTTCCTGCATGTTAGTAATTTTCTCCTGACTTGCCCCTTCCTTAACCCCACAGACTTCTTCAGCCAGCACAATAAAATTGTTTAACACATTTAAATTATTGGGGGAGCCATGGGGGTGTGGGATTGGTAAGTCAATACCTGTGCTTTTGACATTGTTGCCTTCCACAGTATTCAAGCCAGAACTTGGTTCTTCTCTGGCAGCAATATTTTGATCTTTTTCATTGTCTGCAGGTCTGCTAGTTCCAACCTGCTGAGTGGGATTATGGGAAGTGGAATGTACTATTTTTTGGAGAAGGGGGGGTTGAGTCTGGACTCTAGATTCAACATTACAAGTTTGGACATTACAACTATTAACTTTGGAGTTATTAGGCATACCTGACTGTTGCTGGTTTCTTTCATCATTGCTGTTGGTGCCATTGTGTTGATGAGGTACTGAACCTTCCCCTTTTGACCTGTATACTTGTGTTTTTTGCTGCTGTGTTTGATGCTGTTGGTGTTGCCCATCTTTCTTGCCTCTTCTCCTTTGGATTTGCCACCCTGTATGCTCTTGATTTCTTTTTTCAGTTTCAGCCCTGTTAGTGTTTTGTTGTTCCTTAATGTGTTGGTTTTCTTGGTGCTGAGTTTTCTTGTGCTGATCAGTAGCAGGTTGCAGAGCCTTTCTCTTATCAGTGATGATCCTGTCTGTGTTCCTGACCTCCTCTTCTTGATCATTCTTTTTCTTATTCTCCTCATCTCTTTTTTTAACAGTACAAACTTGTAAGGTGTGACCCTGATGCTTGCAGTAAGGACAGTAGTCTGGCATTCCCTCATATTGAATGGATTGCCACCTGCCATCTCCATTTTCATCTTCATCAAAGCCCATCCAGATGTGCTGGGGTCTTTGTTTAGTTAGATCAATTTGGATTTTGACTTTGGCCACACTACCCCTAGTTTTTTTGTATGTGGCCAAGTCCAAGAACAAAACCTTGCCAATAGGGGATAGTAAAGGGGTTACTACTTTAAGCCTATAGCAATGCCATGGTAGCTCAGGTAATATAGCCCAAATAGGGACCAGAGGGGTTTTTTCTTCTGGCTTGAAGGTGGGAGTCCATAATTGAAGTCTCATCAGCTGCCCATTGATATGCATTTTCCCTTTGGACCATACAGTAGAATGGTCATATTCATTGTCCAAGTCTATGTAGATGTGTCTAGAGTTAAAGTGAGTAAGTTTCACTCCTCCTCTAAGTTCAGTTTGAATGATGAATTCCTTTCTGATGATTTCCATCTTAGGCATGGTGTTGGTGAATTTGCCAATTAGTGTATACCTACAGTCAGTGGCTAGATTCACCATGAAGTCTTCTTTTGTAAACACCACAGCAAGATATCCCTGTTTTGTTGTGATTTTTGGAGGAGTAATATCAATATCATCAGCTTTCATAGCCTCCTGTGCTCTCAACTTGGTAGCTAAAGTGTGGGGGATGACAGGGTTAAGAGGGGCCAGGTTAGGATTTGTGTGGCTAGGCGGCTTGTTTCTAATGTTAGCCCAGGCTTGAGGTATCACATGATTAATAGGATTAGGGACAGTTAGGTTGGTTCTATTAACTTGGGTTCTAGTGGGATCAATTCTACCAGCCTTGGTTTTCACAGGTTCAAAGTTGTTGGAAACTACCAAAGGTTGGTTATTGGGAATATAGGGAGTATGTTTGGCTTGGTTATGAGACTGCTGTTGGACAGTATCCTGGTGTTCTTGAACTTGGCCCTTGCCTTTTAACTTAGTTATCTCAGCAGCAGCTGTTTGAGTACTAGGTGGTTGATCATTTATATCAACTTTAGCCATGTTCAGCTCACCACAATCTTGAATATTACCCAATTCTATATGCTGCAGCACAAAGTTGTTATGAATAATATCATGAGTATTATGAGTAGTCAAGTTAAGAGACTTACCTGTTGCTCCTTGTGCAGACAGTCTGAAATTCTGGAAGCTGTGGTCACTTCCTGTAGCCTTGTGACCTGTAATCGAATTATTTCTCACATGTTCCTGATTATGTTCATCATTTGTAGTTTGAGAGACTAATCCATGCTGTTGAGCCTTGTCCTGAGGCAGGTTCACTTCCTCATCTGCAGCACAGTGTTCTTCCCTCCTTTGGTCGTCTTGACGACTTTTCAAATTTGAGCTTTTTGGGGAAGTTTCACTATAACCTGGATATTTTGTTGGGATTGTAACACCAATATGAAAATTTTGGTCTGTTTGTTGCTGCAATTGATTCAGTAGAACTCCGGCAAGCCCACTTTGATAGTCGTCTTGACGACTTTTCGAATTTGAGCTTTTTGGTTGTAATTCGAGGCATTCAGTATGGCTGGGAGTCCTCTCCATATTGTTGCCTACCTGTTGACATTGATTGTGCCTCCATTGGATCTCCGGAGCTCCGGCGACTCCATGATTGTCAGGGTTGAAAGGTAAATTCGAAGCTCCTGGTGTTGATTCGAAATGGCACTCCGGTCCTGGAAGATGTACCTCGACATACAGAGCATTTTGGCATTCAATTTGATCAATTTGGGTTACCGTAGTTCCGACGACACCATTGTTGTCAGCGGTTGACTAGAAATTCGAAGCTGCTGGTAATGATTCGAACTGAAGCTTGGTGCTTGAGTGGTGCTCCTCATCATGCTGAACAACTTGGCATTGTTTTTGTTCCATTTGGGACGCCGGAGCTCCGGCAAATACCACTCTCTCTTCGCCGGAGATGGTTTCTCCGGTGAACGTTGTTCCTATAGCTGCTTCAGGTGTTTGCGAACAAACCCCAGATGGTACAATGGATTGAATCTCGCCGGAGTTGGTTCGAATTTGAGGGCGCACCGATGAAGGTGCTGCGGCTGTTCTTTCAGATTGCGCCTCTTCATTGTGCACACTGATATCAATTTTTTCTTCTGAAATTTGGACTGTATGTTTTCCTGATGAGGATTCATTTCCTCCAATTTCTTTTAGTTGAATCAATCCATGACTTTGAAGATAATTGATTTTTTGAAAAATTTTTAGTTCCTCGGTAGTGACACAAATCAAACCAGCTTCACTTGAAATTGCCGTATTTTTTTGCAGATTCAGAGTGTCATTAGCTGGCGATGTTTGTTGATCTATATTCGGTGGCCACGGGAGCTTCACCGGCGGCGGTGAAGCCATTTAGAACTGACCGGAGATGAACAGTGTGAGATAGAGAAGTAGGAGATGACCGTTAGAGATGAGAGAATGTCTTGGTATATTGGGTAAACTGTGTCCCATTTTTTTGATCACTGGGTGTGCCCTTTGGCAGTATTTAAGCTTCAGAAATTCTCCCCATAAAGTCTTCTTGGACCTGAAGGTCCACCACTATTTGTATTGCAAAGCTAAGCACACCTCTTGTATATTTTTTCATGCCAATTCCCCCTTCCTCAACAGGATAGCTGAGAGTCTCCCAGGATGCCCAATGGTATTTTCTCTTCTCTTTGTCCCATCCCCAGAAGAAGTTTGCAATAAGGGCCTTGATCTGCTTCATAGAGGTAGTAGTAGGTCTGATTGCAGACAACAAATGGATTGGTAGTGATTGCAGATTGGCCAAATAAAATGCACTATTCAAGTATATTTTATTTCACTTAGAAAAGTAATGTTTTTAAACTTATCATTCATAGATCAAGATATAATGTCAGTGGGGTACAAATGAATCATTATGCAAAATCATAACCATAATATATAAAGTACGGTTTGTGATGTGGTAGATGTAATGAGACTTATTTTAGTCTGGTAATAGATGAAATAATTGAATATGTATAATGAATGATTGTCATGTCTAGCTAGACGATGAAGGTTGTATGAAAATATTTGAAGCATTCATGGTGTTTGAAGCATATAAAAGGTAGAAAGAAACTTGTTCATTAAAGCTTCAAAACTCTTTACATAAATTGAAACAATCAGGGAAGAAAGCGTACAAAAATGACCCTATTTGTCCTTGCATTTTTATAAGAAGGTCGAATCTAAATTTGTTTTGATAGTTATATCTGCTGATGATTTGAACATCATTGACACTCTTAAAGAGCTTTCATAAGCTATTGAGTGTTTGAAAAGGGAATTTAAAATGAAAAATTTTGGCAAGACAAAAATTTATCCCAACCTACAGATTTGACAAATGAAATATTTGTCCATCAATCAAAATATACAAAAAAATATTTGAAGCATTTTTACATAGATAAATTACATTCATTGAGTAACCCAATGATTGTGACATCGCTTGACATAAATAAAGATTTATTTCAAAATAAGGATGAAGAGTTTCTTGGTGATGAAACTCTATATATTAGTCAATTGGGGCACTGATGAACTTTGCTATATATGATCAAATATTTTATCGTGAGTTTATTCGATAGATTCAGGTCCTCCCCAATAAAAATATGTTGGAATGGCCTCAAGGATATATCTTCGAAGAATCATGGACATGAGTTTATTTTATTCCAATAAATCCAAGGCAGAAATGATTGGTTAAGAAGATATAGGATATTCGATGTGCATGAAGCTCAGTCTTAAATTAAGCGATTTGTTTATATGTGGAGGCACAATAATATCTTGGAGTTCAATGAAGCAAACACTACTAGAAACTACTTCAAATCATGCAGAACAAATAACCATCCATGAAGCAGGTCGGGAGTGCATTTGATTGAGATCAATGACCCACCATATTCAGAAAATGTGTGTCTTTCCTTTGAAAAAGAATATACCGACCACAATGTACTAAAATAATGCTCCATGTATAACTCAATTGAAGGGAGGATATATCAAAGGAGACCAGACAAAGCATATTTCACCAAAGTATTCTTTTTCACATATGATCTTCAACAAAATGGTAAGATAAAAGTTCAACAGATCCGTTCAAGTGATAATCTTGTTGATTTATTCACTAAGTCATTGTCAACATCAACATTTGAGAAGTTGAGATATAAGATTAGTCTCCGAAATATCAAGTGAATCTTTTATCAGGGGGAGTAAAATATGCGTTGTACTCTTTTTCTTAACCACGATTTTGTCCGAATTGGGTTTTTCTAGTAAGGTTTTTAATGAGGAAATACTTAAAGCATATTTTGAGATGCGTGTACTCTTTTTGCTTCACTATGTTTTTTTCCATTGGATTTTTTCTAGTAAGGTTTAACTAGGCATATTATCTATGGACATCCAATAAGGAGTGTTGTAAATTCATTGAACTAAGTGGATTGTCCATTTAGTTTATTCATGAACTATTACATTCATGTATGTGTATTCCCTACATGATATGGACCTTTTTGGGATAACAATGTATCTACTAATTTGGCATTCACATGGTGACCTTTGAAGTGAATTCTCAATCTATAAATAGAGAGATCATTCACCATTGTAAGTGACACTTGAATAGAACAAAAATTCTCTCCTTCATCTCCTTAATCTTATCTTATACTCTTTATAATTATATTGCTTTAAGCTTAATTTTACAACAAGAAAAAATTAGTCAAATCATAATAGTTTATATTAATAATCAATAAATTAAAAAAATATTATGAAAAAACTTAAAATAAGAGAAATAAGCATAACACTATAAATCAAAGGCGAGTATTTACCAAGTCTAATGTCACACAACTGCCAAACGACCATATATACTTTTGTCACAACACAACTGTTCCTTTTATGCTGCTTTCATTTTAAAAGTAGTATAAATTAAATGTATATACTAGAATCATCTTCTTTTTTTTTTTTAATAAATGAAAATAAAAAATCAACGGAAAGATAGTGAGAGAGAGGGGGCGAGGTGGTTGGCTATTTTGTTATAGGAAAAAAATAGAGCTTATGATTGGGTATTTTTAAATGAAAGCACAAAGGCTTATGATTTCCAGAGAAGAATTTATCAACCTTCTTCTCTCTATAACATTTGATCCAAGAAGAGATTTTTGATTTTTTTCAAAAACAGCAAATCATTTGTGGGGGTTTAGATTTTGAATGGAGAGCTTTAGAAAAGCTTATGGGGCACTTAAAGATTCAACCAAAGTTGGCCTAGCCAAGGTCAATAGTGAATTTAAGGTCTGCGAATGAAATAATCTTTCCTAGATTGATAATTAGATATGCACATTTCTTGATGGATTATATTATCTTTTTGTTTTTTATTGAGGATTTGGATATCGCGATTGTTAAGGCAACAAACCACGTTGAAAGACCTCCAAAAGAAAGGCATGTTGCAAGTGAGTTTGTAGATTTTTTCTTCTTTTGATGATTGTTTAAGAACTACACACATTTATTGAGGTTTTGTCCCATTATCTATTTAATCCCTTAACATATATATATATATATATATATATATATATATCTTCTCCCTCTTTACCCGAATTATCAATTCACATTTTACCTAATTTATATTCTCACATTTTATAGTCTTTTTTTCTGGTAATTTTTATGGTTATAGGATGGTGTAATTGTTTATTTCATAATTCAGACATACAGGACCTTCAGTGACATTTGTTGCAATTATTTGAATGTGGCTTCAATTGCTTTGTAATGGACTGAAATATTAATCATAATCTGAATGTTCATTGAGATTGTTTTCCTTAGTGATATTTGCTGCAACATCGGTTTCACGTCCACGAGCAGATGTTGCCTACTGTATTCATGCTCTCTCTAGACGGTTGGCAAAGACACGCAACTGGATTGTAAGTCATCTCAACTAATTTAATGATTTCGTAGCTTTACTTGTAGTCTATTCTGATTGCTGGAAGTTACAATTGTTGAACAGTTAATTTGTATGGTAAAGAGTATGTGTATATTATTTGGTGCAAGAATCCTTAAGAAAAGGAGGATTCTACTTCACATGGATATTGGGAATTATTCTTGACCAAATGTTTCAGGTTGCACTAAAGTCGCTGATAGTTATTCACAGAGTTTTGAGAGAAGGTGATCCTACATTTAAAGAAGAGTTATTGCACTTCTCTCACAGAGGACATATTTTTCAAATATCAAACTTTAAGGATGAATCCAGTCCACTCGGTGAGCTTAATGTCCTAAATTTTTCCTGTGTTTTTTTTTGTGGTTTCCATGTTCATACTGATCTGTAGGTGTGTCTCAGGCATTCACATATTACTTTCTTTCACATTGTTGTTTATGACAGCTTGGGATTGCTCTGCCTGGGTGCGGACTTATGGACTCTTTCTGGAGGAAAGACTTGAGTGCTTTAGGAGTTTGAAATATGATATTGAGGGGGAGAGATTGACTAAAACTTCACCTGGAATTAACAAGGTCTCCTTTCCTTCAACATTTGTTGGTTTCATGCCAGATTCCTGAGTAAAATAATTGTAATTTGAGTTTGTATCAGGTGCATAGCAGAACAAGGCTCTTAAATGGTGAAGAACTATTAAATCAGCTCCCTGCATTACAACAACTTCTGTATCGTTTGATTGGTTGCCAGGTGAATTTTCTCTGGGAGCTATAGTGCCATGTGACATTTTGATATCCGACATTGTTTCTAATCTCTTGTGGGTTTTGCAGCCTGAAGGAGGAGCTTGCTACAACTTTCTTATTCAATATGCCTTAGCTTTGGTATTACAGTTTCTATTTTTACCCACTGAGACCTAAATTATGTAGCACATTTTGCGTTACGGATTCTTAGTTTGTAGATGTATGTGAAGAAAGTTTATACATGTTTTGGCTTACACATTTAGGGATAGAAATTTTTTAACCAGAACAGATTCTTTAGTGCAATCTAACTAAAATAAAGAGTAGTCATGACACACAAACATATTTGGCCTACTCATTTAGAGACCAAAATCTTCTAAACAAAAAAACTATGTAACCAAAAACTAAAGCGTAGTCAAGACTCTCTGCATCATGGTAGGTCTCTTGCTTCACGGTTGTTGCCCCCTCACTATTATCTCTAATATTTGATTTTAGGACCTGTGGAAAATGCTAATGGCATCCCTTAGGTGAATTTTGAGTCCTTTACACCTCTGACTGCAGCTCATAACATGTTCTTTGAACAGCCAATCATACTTTGATGTTCACAGATTTTTCATAAACTTCATAAAGGATTTGGATTCTGATGTATATAAAAATTGGTTTAGGCTGCTTGGTGAGCAGCATTAACTCACAAGTTCTTTGGACTAGTAGCAATGTGTCGATCATGAATAGAAAAATAGTATACAAAATAGATGAACCAAAGGAGATTGCACAAGATGGGAAATATTTACACTTCAGCTAAATTAATTGGATGAAAAATGATTTTCTTACACCAAATATATTTTATCGAAGAATGATTATTCCATAAAGTTGAATTATAAAGGCTCTCCAATAGATTAGTCTTAATTATCCCATTAGAAGTTGCTACAGGTAGTAGCTAATTCATCCTTTATATGACTGACACTACATGGACTCTGACTATATACAGAATATTTAAGTTACCACTAAATCATAGATTGTTAGCAAATTTCAATATAACTACCCCAGTTATAATTGCTGCAGGTTTTGAAGGAGAGCTTCAAGATCTATTGTGCAATCAATGACGGGATTATAAACCTTGTTGATTTTGTAACATCTTTTTTGCCTCTTTAAATTTCTGCCAGTCAGTTAACTTGCTATGTTATTTGAACTGTAATTTGGTCACTTTTATGCATGCAGTTCTTTGAAATGCCCAAGCATGATGCTATAAAAGCTCTCAACATATATAAAAGAGCTGGGAAACAGGTGTATAATTTCATTTTTTTTGATGATCACTAAAATTATATCGTATATGAATGAATGTATGTTATGGCTAATTTAAAGTTACTTTCCTTCCTTAATGTAGGCTGAAAGTCTAGCTTATTTTTATGACTTCTGCAGAGGGTTGGATCTTGCTCGGACATTTCAGTTTCCTGTTTTGAAACAGGTCTCTTCATTTTGTTTGAAACTTAGAAAGGCAGTTAGGTTTTTCTTGAAATTGTTGCACCAATATCTTTTATGAAAAAGAAAATTGTAATTTTACAGCCTCCTGCTTCCTTCCTAGCAACTATGGAGGAATATATAAGGGAAGCACCTCAGACCGGTTCCATGTCAAGTAGGAGGCTGGTGAGAACTAGATCTACACTTTTTGAGCTATTTGTAGGACCACATGCACTGTTTTTCCTTTTTAATCACATAAACAATCATCATTAAGATATCCATGTTAAAAGCTTAGACTAGTATAACTTGCCAATGTTTTCTCTATTCATAATTGAATATTGATTCTTGAACCTCAGTTCAAGTGAATATCTACTTGTAATATATTCCATTTTAAGGGTGGAAAAAGTAAATATAAAAATTATAGGTTGTAGCTATATAATAGATTGAAATTTTTTGTCATTGTTATCTAATAGGAGTATAGAGAAACAAAGAAAGAACTTAAAAAGCCTGTAGAACCTATCCTTGAAGAAAGGGAAGAGCAAGTTGAAAATGATAAAGAAGAAGAGGTTGAAGCGCAAGAGGAACCTCAGCCTGAAAAATTAGAAGAAACTCCACCAATGATATCAACTGAAGAGCCTGTTGATTTGTTGGTAAGCTCACTCGCTTTATTTGAGGTTTTACGTTGAAATATGACTCTCATCGATGCATGAATTTCATGTAGGGTTTGAATCAAGTGGATCCAAAAATTGCAGAATTAGAGGAAAACAATGCATTTGCTCTTGCGATTATTCAACCTGGTAACTTTTTGATCTGCTGATTATTTTTTCCTTAGTTATTAAAAAATTGATGTATTAAAAATGCTGTATATATAGGCAAAGAAAATCCATCAGCAAGTTATCAGTTGAGTGAAATTGGTAGCACATCAGGATGGGAACTGGCTCTTGTTACTGCATCGAGCCACAACATCAGTCAAGTCGCATCAGATAAAAAGTTGGTCCGTAAATGCATGATTAGAAGATCAATTATTGATCATATATATTTGGTTTTCCAACTTCTTATTTCACATTATGGTCTTGTATGAATCAGGCTGGGGGATTCGACAAGTTATTACTTGACAGCTTGTATGAAGATGATGCAACTAGGAGGCAAATACAACTGCAAAATGCTGGCTATAGTGCAGGAGGATACGGGTATGAAATCCCTGGCCAAAATCCATTCAATCAACACGATCCCTTTGCCATGTCAAACAGCATAGCACCTCCAACAAATGTACAAATGGCAATAATGTCTCAGCAACAACAACAACAACTACTCATGCAACAACAACAACACCAATTCCCACAGCAAAATATGATGATGGTATCACATAGTCAGTATCAAGCTCAACAAATTCCATATATGGCTTCCGCAAACCCTTTTGGTGATCCCTTGTCCTATCAACATACCTCAATTCCACCAAACGGAAACCACTCACTTCTTTAGATTTCTTTCAACAACATAACATACCTTGTATTCTTTCATTGTTTTTCTATAAGAGAAGTTCATATTATCCTTTAACTTTTGTTTTAATCATAATACAATAATTTCCTACATAGTTTTTATTTTTAGTTTTGTGTTAATTAAGCTAAATATCCCGACTTGATTTCGGATATATCCCCTCTATTTCAAAAGTAAAACGTTATAGTGATAAGAATCACATTAAGGATATCCAAGTATTTGATAAAGAAAACTCAAGATTGCCGAAAAAATTAAGAAACGTGTGCAAGCAAAAAAGAAATATAAAGAAACTAAAATAAACGGAAAAATAAAAAATAGTATGAAATCAAGAAAGGATCAAGAAGTTCAAAGATTATTCTAGACCTTCAAGATAACTCAATTCTTGAATTGAGTCCCGGCAACAATAATTAGTCTACAAGGAACTAATCACATTTGATAAATAATTAATCTAAGATATACTCCACTGTTCCTTTTTATTTATCAAATTTTCACTTGACACATCTATTAAGAAAACAATGATTGATATACTAAGTTTACCATTTACTCCCTCCGTCCCATATTAGATGGACACTTTCTATTTTACATGGTGATTAAGAAATCATTAATAAATTAATTAACTTTACTATTTTGCCCTTTGTTCATATTAATTAGCCTCTTGAAAAAAGAAATTTTGGGTCTTTAAAATTTCTTTAAACTTTCAAAGGTTATATTATAAATTACAGGGGTAAAATAGGAAAAAATTAATTAATTCTATCCTGATTTAGAAAGTGATCAAGTAATATGAGATAAATATTTATATTAAGATGTTCATCTAATATGGGAAAGAGGGGGCACCTATTAATTGATAGAGTTTTAAACATATTTAGTCACTACATTTTTCAAAAACATTAACTCAATATTAATAAATTGAAGGTATAATAGGAAGAAAAATATTGTTCTTAAAAATATTTGACAAGTAAATAGGAACGGAGGGGGTGATTATAGATCCCAACATCTTTTTGAGTAACGAGAATAACAATAAACTGAAATTTATCACTTTTTTGAACACCTAAAAGTAATTGAAGGAATTAAATATACCATCTTGAAATTAATTTTCTATGTTAAAGAATAAAGGAAGAGTAGTCACGTTTAGTGTAAAAGTGAAATGAAAAGTCATCTTGATAATGATCTAAATTTGGTTAAAAAAACAAAGAAAACACCTTTCATATATAGAAAACTGGGGGAAATTCGAAAAATATATTTTTTGTGTTAGTCAATAAAAAAATTCAACTGCACCAAAAAAAGTTCTCAACCGTACCATCGCCGACTTAAATCCTAATAACCTCCGATCTTGCTTCGGTTGCTATGGCCACCAGTTCACCCAGTCAAGCCCCCACTGGGGTTTATGCTTGGAACAAAATAAAGAAAATGAGATCCCAGTGAAACCCATTACATACATGCATGTAAGCCTAGGATAATTTGGGAAGACGAAGAAGTAGAGCAAATGATCATCAGGGAGAACTTAGAACAATGTGAATTGAAAAATGAATGCAAAGTCGAGTTGTTGACAATAGACATGTTTTGATCAGGGCTGCATGCTTGGACGACTATGTCAATATATTATCAAAATTGGATTTTTACCTTATGCATAAAGGATGGTCATACCTAATGAGAATGCTAAAGTGGAACCCAATGTTCGATCCTATGTAAGAAAGCTCAACACCTATTGCATGGATCTCCTTTTCATCACTTTCACCCAACTTCTTTGTTAAAGAGGCAATATTTTTATTAGCAGCAGTTGTAGGCAAGCCCCTTCAAGTGGATCTGGCAATAAAGAATCAAATGTGACCTAGTTGTGCTAGGGTGAAGGTTGAGGTAGATTTATTAATAGAGTTTCCAAAGAGAATCAATGTGCGACTTAGAAGGCATTTGGGAGAGATTTGTGAAAAGTGAATCAAAATAAAGTACGACTATGTCCCTAAATATTTTAAAAACTTCAAAATCCAAGGTCCTAATGAACAAAAATGCAATGTGATACATCAAAAACTCTACCCAAAGGAGGAAGGAGAAATTGAAGGAAAGAACAAGAAGGTTGAAGTGTCACGGGATGGGGAGGAAGACCAAATCAAAAAGGCTGAGTGCACCAAAGTGATAAAGTTCAAGAACAATTCAAGGAGCGGACGAATAAAAACGAAGGAGGGTGGAGAAGATAATAAAAAATAAAGAGTTAAATAAGTATGGAATAAAAAACTTACTCAGCAGGAAATGGATGAGATGAGCATTGACAAAAAAATTAGGGCATTAGCAGACGACAGAGGGGAAGATGATATACAAGAGCTACAACCGATAAAAATAAAATGGATGGAAATAAAACAATGGGTAGAGGAAACTTTTGGTGGGAAGGAGAAGATAGAAGAGAACAATGGGACAAATAGTAATGAGGAAGGGTCAGAAAATCCAAGGAAGAAAAATTAGAATCCAAACCCAGTGAAATCGCAAATGATAGACAAAAAGGAAAACAATGTGAATGAGGATGATGCAACGATTAGCAACAAAGTGGGTGAAAATAATTAAGTTCAACAAAAAATATATGAAGAGTGTAATTCTATACTCTAGCAGGGGAAAAAACGGGATTGAAAGGAAAAGTTGTCCAGACTTACAAGAAATATCAGAGGAGGAAAATAAGCAAAGAAGAGACACAAAAGAAGATGAAGGTATGGGGGAGAAGATACAGAACATTGTCAGAGATGGGGATTTATCCCCCTGACAAATTAAGCATTTGGAGAGTGGTGCAAACCAAAGTAAATCATGTGTACCATCACTTCCTCTTCAAGTGAAAATAAGGAGTGGTAAGGTAAGGATAGGCTAGAAGATGTTTCTCAATGATTGGGAAGGTATCTTCTGAAATACAAGGTCAATTACTCTCAAAACTCACTTGGAAGGTTAATTGTCTTGAATAGAAGGCATAAATATAATTTTATATCTCTTATGGATCCATTTCAAGGTCCACAAAATTTGGAACAATACGAAAGGAAGTTGGAGATTAAGAATGCTTATTGTAATTATTCATCAAATATTTGAATTATGCGGGATGATGATTGGTCGGGGGGATGTGATAACAGATAATATAAAATATTTGACCATGAAGTTTTCCAAAAACAATGTCGAAATATTGCTTACATAATTTTATGCTAGATGTGATGTAATGGAGAAAATGAAACTTTGGGAAGAATTGGAGGTGGTAGCTGATGAATTTTCTTTACCTTGGTTGGTTGGCAGCGATTTTAATGTGATTAGGAATGCTAAATAGAAAGAAGGGGGATTAGATTTTACCCAGCTTGAGGCAATAGAGTTTAATAAATTTATAAATAATTGTGCATTGACTAAATTAAAGTACTCTGACAGTAAATATACATAGTGGAATAAAAGAATAAAAGGGGGACTGCTGATAGAGGCCCAACTAGGGGTAGAGGTCGACCCCAAGGTCGTGCTTAGGATGCAACACCAGCCCAATAGAGGGAGAAGACACCAGAGCATGATGTAGAGCCTTAGGTAGAGCCTGTTCATCACCAGTAGGTGGGGCTGGGGCTAGCGCAGCCACCAATCGCACAAGTTATGGCTCCCAAGTTGCAGGAGGCCATTACGAAACTTCTTACAGTATTGAGGGGTATGCAGCAGCATGCCCCAGCTTCCACCCATCCATACCAACTCAGTAGGGTCATCTTGCACCAGCAGCTCCAAGGGTTCAGAGGCCACTATCCCTCGCTGCCTATCATCCCATTATAATCAATGGGACAATGTCTCTACGTGAGCTGAAGATGTTAGGGGTGTTCCACTGAATGTCCCCACCTAGATTTTCTGGAGCTATTGGGGAGGACACCTAGGAGTTTATGATTACTTGCCAGGATCAACTCTAGTCCTTGGGAGATGTGGAGTCGATAGGAGCTGATTTCATTGCTCATGTTACACCCGATAAAATTACCAAAATATCCCTAGACTAAAGAGCATTTGCACAACACATCTTTCTTAACTTTTTTGGTCAATCCGAGGCTAGAATATTGACTAGGATGAAAAATTTTGTGGGAAAATGGTCTTGGCTAAATTTTAGGCTAACCAGATCAAAAGATAAATTTTTGGAGTGAAGCGATGAAAATAGAGAAGTGGGTGACAGGTCTGCATCGCGGACCTACGATGGAATTGGACTTAATTTTATCTTGGTAATTTTCTATGGAGTTAGAATTCAATCAGAAAAATTTCAAAAAAAATGCACTATGAGGGTACTAGTCCGCATCGCGCACTTGTTCCCCACAGGCCAATTTTTCTACCCGTTTTTAATTTTAAGGAGGGGTAATCCAGTATTTTTTCCACCCCTTCTATACTTAACCCACGACTGATATAGGTCATTTTTACCTTGAAGAGTTTTTAAATGCATTCCTAAGTCATTTACGCTAATTTAACTTAAGAGATAGGGCTTAGGAGTGGAGAAGAGGCTAAGGTTCAAAAGATTCAAGCAATATCTTGCAAGATTTATTGTCCTATCTGCATCCCCTCTATGTAAGGCCCCCCATAACATGGACTGATTTCATTCACGTGCCCTATATTTTCAGCTTTCTTAGTTGAAATGAGTTTCAAAGAAACATGAATCGATTTCTTGAATTATCTTTCATTCCGATTGAGTTCGTATATAAATTTCCTTATGTTATTGCACATGTGTTATGATATTATTTGATGAGTTTCTTGAATTGAGCCTTTTGAGCGTGTGGGTTCATGTTTGTATCCATATGAACTCTAATTGAGATTTCATTGTACATTTATGCATTGATGGAGTTTTAAAAAAAGATTTGTGAACATTTTGCATTAATTAAATTATGCATTATTCTAAGTTTAAAAAATGACTATTTTCATCTTAGATTGAGAAAGAATTTGAGCATGTGTTGAGTTTCAGAAGTCTCTTAATTATTATTTTGAGCATAGGTTTGAGAAATCCCTTAATTATTATCTTGAGCATGGGTATGTTAAGTATAAATGAGTTGAACATTATTATATTAAAAAATCTATTTTGAGATTGAGTTGAGGAGATGAAATTATGTTTTAAATATATTCATTGAGCTGAAATTATATCTAATTTAAAGAGAAGAGATGATTTGAGTTTTGAGCTAAGTCCAAAAGAGACTAAATGAATATTTTGAGTATTTTACTCACTTAATGTATATGAGCATAATAGAATATTTTGGGAGTAGTATTGAGCACCGATATGAGGTGAGCCAATAAACCACATAGCCATCGTAGGATAGAGGCCAAACCTCTCTTGTCCCAAAAGAGGACTTTTATATTGGATCCATGAGGTTGAGTGTCCTTTTATCAGGCAAGTATTGGATGGTTGCGGCAACGACAATTCTTAATCGTTGCATCATCACTAGCTCATAAGTGATGGTTGTCAGTTAGAGAACCTCTAAAGAATAAATTATCATACTTTCATATATTAAGTTATATACATTATTGCATATCATTTAGAGAATTATATTATTCTACTTCTTGCTTTATTGAGTTGAGCTATTTTCAGAGTTGAGTCCTATGAGTTGAGTTGAGTATCTTGAGTAAGTTTCCTATCAGTACATTCCATGTACTGACGCCATTTGGTATGTATCATTTTGTGATGCATATATAGTTGATAGAGGTCCTCAGCAGGTGCACCATTGAAGACTAAACCCCGTCCAAATTTTGGTGAGGCCTCCTTGCATCCGAAGGAGTTTAGTTATATTTCTTTCATTCATTTTCCTTTTGATTTTTTTAGTTGAGGTAGCCTTGGACTTGTCTTGACACCTCTAATATTGAGTTAGAGGCTGCATAGACAAACTCAGAGTTGAGTTAGAGGGATTTGTTCCAGAGCTTATTTTCAAAACTAAATTTCATTATTGAGTACGTTACATTGAGTCCCTTAATGCTTGAGTAATTTTTAGCATATTATTTCATTGCTCATGATAGTTGAGTGCCCACTAGACTTATTTTTCTTTTGAATTATGTTGAACCTTATGCTAAGTTTCTGGATGTGTGATTAGACTAAGTGGTTCACTCGGGGACCAGCAATGGTCTTATCATGCCAGCCACGTCTAGGGTACCCTTTCGAGGCATGAAAAACTTGGTATCAGAGTACAGAGTTTAAGAGTCCTAGGGTGTCTATGAAGTTGTATCTAGTAGAGTCTTACCTATAGGTGTGTCGTGCACCACACTTATAATCAAGAGGTTATAGGACATTAGGAAATTGTTTTACTTCTTTATACTGTGAGTTCCTGCTAAAGAGTTTTAACTCTAAAGGTTCCTTTCTAATTCATACATTACAGTTTGCAGATAATGCCTCCAAAACGCACCGTCAATTTGAGAAACAACACCAAACTGGAGGTCCCATAGACCGAGGTGCCCCACCATCTGGAGTGAGGAGTAGGGGCCGACCTACAAGGTCTACTGAGGCACCCCAAGAGTATGCTACTCAGCTAGCTCCTACTTCAGAAGGTGAGTTTAGAGATGCCATTACTATGCTCACCTAATTAATAGCTGGTTAAGAGGTAACCAGAGTTTAGTGGCTCCCATCTCTGGCTCCTAAGAGCCGTCAACTTCAGTGAGAATCCAAGAATTTTTGAGAATGAACCCACCAGTCTTCACAGGTTCTAAGTTTGAGGAGGACCCTCAGAATTTCATTGATGAGATATTGAAAATACTAAGAGATATGCATGCTACTGATATTGAGGGGGTTGAGTTGGTTTCCTATTATCTCAAGGATGTCGCTAATGTTTGGTGTAACCAGTGGGAAGAAGAAAAAGGTGAGGATGCTGAGCCTGCTGTTTGGAATGAGTTCGAGGGCACTTTTCTTGACCATTTCTTTCCCAGGGAGTTTAGAGAGACAAAAGCAGAGGAGTTCATGAACCTGAAGCAAGAAGGGATGACTGTGAAGAAGTATGGTCTCAAGTTTATATAGTTTTTAAGATATGCTCTAGAGATGATTCTAGATGAGAGGGCCAAGATGAGAAAATTTGTGTCAAGTTAGGGCAGGCATGTAAAGAAGGTGTATCAGGCAGCCATGTTGGTATCGGATATGGACACCTCCGGGCTTATGGTGTATGCACAACAGGTTGAGGATAATAGGAAAAGAGATAGAGAAGAACAATAGAGTAAGAAGGAAAAGTCCACAGGACATAAGCTTGGCCAATAGAAGCAAGGTAATGGTAATAGATCAATCTTTTAGAAAAAGTCATCCGGCTATGCCCCATCATCAGCTAGTGCACCTGCACCCAACAATAGATATGATCAAAAATTCCAGAGTCACTAAAATTTCAGAGCTTGGGGTTCCCAATACTGTGGAAGTGTGGATCAGGGTTATAAGGGAAAGCCACCCTATAGAAAATGGGGCAGACTCTATTTGGGAGAGTGTAGAGGGGGTAACAGGGGTTTCTATAACTGTGGTAAGGAGGGCCATTTCCAAAGGGATTTCCTGATATTGGGAGATAGAGCTCAGTCTTCTTCCACAACACCATGAAGTCGGGTAACTAAATGGGTACTACTGCATGTACAAGAAGATATCCAAACCGCCTATATGCTATGTCTAATCTCCAGGATCAAGAAAACTCGCCAGATGCTGTCACTGGCATGCTTCGAGTCTCTTCTCATGATTGTTATGCCTTGTTGGATCCGGATGCCACTTTGTCTTTTATAACCCCTTATGTGGCTAACCAGTTTGATAAAACCCCTAAGTGTTTTCTTGAGCCTTTCAGTATATCTACTTCTGTTGGTGAGTCTATGTTAGCTAAGAGGATCTATAGAAATTGTATCGTGTCAATCTATCACAAGGATACCATGGTTGACTTAGTTGAGTTAGAAATTATTAATTTTAATGTGATCCTTGGTATGGACTGACTTTATGCTTGTTATGTCTCTATTGATTGTAGAACTCGAGTCGTTGAGTTAAGTTTCCCGAATAAGCCTGTCTCAAAGTGGAAAGATAGTCTTACTATGCCAAAGGCTAAATTCATCTCTTATCTTAGAGCCAGAAAGTTGATCTCTAAAGGGTGTATTTATCACATCATTAGAGTCAAAGATAATAGTATTGAGTCCCCCACTCTTGAGTTAGTCCAGGTTGTAAATGAGTTTCCTAAAGTATTTCTTGAGGATCTGTTCAGAGTACCTCCTAATAGAGAGATAGATTTTGGGATTTATATTTTTCCTGATGCGCAGCCTATCTATATTCCGCCATATAGGATAGCTCCTACTGAGTTCAAAGAGAAGCTAAAAGATCTCCTAGACAAGGGATTTATTAGGCCAGGTGTCTCACCTTGGGACAGTCCTATCCTATTTGTGAGAAAGAAAGATGGATCCCTTAGAATGTGTATTGACTATAGGCAACTGAATAAGGTCACAGTAAAG
This sequence comes from Solanum dulcamara, assembly GCF_947179165.1. NCBI lineage: Eukaryota > Viridiplantae > Streptophyta > Magnoliopsida > Solanales > Solanaceae > Solanum > Solanum dulcamara. The sequence goes on along the minus strand of NC_077247.1, from coordinate 16,756,100 downwards.
AATAAGTATCCTCTCCCCAGGATAGATGATTTATTTGACCAACTTCAGGATGCCTTCTATTTTTCAAAGATAGACCTTAGATCGGGTTACCATTAGCTGAAAGTGAGAGAATATGATATTCCAAAAATAGCCTTACAGACCCGTTATGGCCATTTTGAGTTCTTAGTCATGCCTTTGGGGTTGGCTAATATGCCTGCAACCTTTATGGATCTCATGAATCGGGTGTTCAAGCCATATCTTGATATGTTCATGATTGTCTTTATTAATGATATTCTGGTCTACTCCAAGAATGAGAAAGAGCATGCTTATCACCTTTGAGTTGTCCTCCAGATGCTGAAAGACAAGTAGTTGTATGCAAAGTTCTCCAAATGTGAGTTCTGTCTTGCATAAGTGGCTTTCATAGGCCACATTATATATGGAAATGGTATTCTGGTTGATATCCAAAAAATTGAGGCAACGAAGAATTGGCCCAAACCCACCTTCCCAACTGATATAAGAAGCTTCTTGGGTTTGGATGGCTATTACTAAAGGTTTGTAGAGGGTTTCTCCTATATATCATCACGCTTGACTAAGCTGACCCAAAAGAAGGCTAAGTTCCAATGGTCCAATACTTGTGAAGAGAGTTTCCAAAAATTGAAGACCAAACTGACCACCACTCTTATTTTGACCTTGCCTTATAGAACAGAGGGTTTTGTAAAATATTTTGGTGCATCTAGAGTTGGTTTGGGTTTTGTGTTGATGCAGAGGGGAAAAGTGATAGCTTATGCTTCTAGACAGCTCAATAAATATAAGAGAAATTAGCCAACTCATGACCTTGAGCTGGCAGCTATGGTATTTGCTCTTAAAATTTGGCGCTATTATTTTTATGGAGTGCATGTTGGTCTGTTCACAGATCACAAGAGCTTGCAATATGTCTTCAGTCAGAGGGAGCTCAACCTGAGGCAGATGAGATGGCTAGAATTGCTTAAGGATTATGACATGAGCTTTTTCTACCACCCAGGTAAAACTAATGTTGTTACGGATGCTCTTACCATGTTGTCTATGGGTAGCACTGCTCATATAGAGGAGGTAAAGAAAGTATTGGATAAAGAGGTGCATAGATTGGCATGATTGGGAGTTCAACTTGAGGAGAATAATGAAGGAGAAGTTCATGTTCGAAATGGGTCTGCATCATCCTTTGTGGCAAAGGTGAAGGAGAGGTAAGACAGATCTTGTCCTTCTTCAGTTGAAGGAAGTTGTCCATAAACAGAAGGTGATGGTTTTCTCTAAAAGTGGAGATAGTGTGTTGAGATACTTGGATATATTGTATGTCCTGAATGTTGATGATATTCGAGAAAGGATTATGGCCGAAGCTCATAGTTCCAGATACTATATTCATCCTTTTTCTATGAAGATGTAGCATGACTTCAGAGAAGTCTATTGGTGGAGCATAATGAATAGAGATATTGTTGAGTTTGTTTTCAAGTGCCCGAATTGTCAATAGGTTAAAGTGGAGCATCAAAGGCCATATGGGTTAGCTCAGACTATAGATATTCTGGAATGAAAGTGAGAGATGATAAATATGGACTTAATTACAGGATTGCCGAGGTCCCAAAAGTAGCATGATTTGATTTGGGTGATTGTGGATAGGATGACTAAATTGGCCCACTTCTTGGTAGTTAAGACTACTGACACCGCTAAGGATTACGCAAGATTGTACATCCAAGATATCCTTAGATTGCATAGGGTTCCCTTGTCTATTATCTCAGATAGAGGAGCCCAATTCGCCTCTCAATTTTGGAGGTCTTTTCAGAAAAGATTGGGTTCAAAGGTGAATCTTAGTATAGCCTTTCATCCCTAGATAGATGGCCAAGCAAAGTACACTATTTAGACATTGGAGGATATATTGAGGGCATGTTTACTTGACTTGTATACAACAACAACTATCATACAAGTATTCAGATGGCTCCTTATGAAGCTTTGTATGGGAGGAGATGTAGATCGCCAATGGAATGGTTTGAAGTTGGTGAAAGTGAGTTGATTAGGCCTGATTTTGTTCCCCAAGCTATTGTGAAGGTGAAGTTTATTCGAAAGAGGTTGAAGACAGCCCAAAACCATCATAAATCATATACTAATGTGAGAAGGAGAGATTTAGAGTTTGAGGTAAATTATTGGGTGTACCTAAAAGTGTCACACATGAAGGGTGTTATGAGGTTTGGGAAGAAGGAAAAGCTTAGTCCTCAATACATTGGCCCTTACCAGATCGTGAGGAGGATTGAGAGTGTCGCTTATGAGTTGATGTTACCTTTTGAGTTAGGCACTATTCATTCGGTATTTCACATCTCGATGTTGAGGAAGTGTTTGGGATATCCTTCATTAGTAGTCCCCATTGATAGTATTGGAGTTAAAGATAGTCTGTCCTACAAAAATATTCCAATTCAAATCCTTGATCGTTAGATTCGCAAATTGAGGACCAAAGAGATTGCCTTATTCAAAGTCCCGTGGAGGAATAAATTTGTTGAGAAAGCCATGTGGGAAACTTAGGATGATATGAAATATAAATACCTACCAATTCGTTCCTAATGATGAGAATGATGAAGGTAATATCTCTACTCTTGACTTGAACTGATTTGTCTATTCTTGAGTCTAAGTAGTTAATTGTCTAGATAGTTTGATTTGATTGATTAGTTGATTTGATTGAGTCTCAATTTTAATTCATGCCATGAGTCCATTTCTAATGGCTCTTCATTCCAGGATGAATGATCCCAAGGGGGGGATAATGTTACACCCAGTAAAATTACCAAAATACTCCTAGATTAAAGAACGCTTGCACAACGCATCTTTATTAATCTTTTCGGTCAATCCAAGGATGAAATATTGATCAGGATTAATAATTGTGTGGGGAAATAGTCTTGGTTGAATTTTAGGCCAATAGGATCAAAAGATCAATTTTTAGAGTAAAGCGATGAAAATAGAGAAGTGGGCGATAGGTCCACGTCACGGAACTGCCGTGGATTTGGACTTAATTTTATCTTAGTAATTTTCTATAGGGTTAGAATTTGATTGGAAGATTTTCAGAAAAATATACACAATGAGGGAACAAGTCCACATCGCACACTTGTTCCCCCATAGGCCAATTTTTCTAACCATTTTTAATTTTAAGGAGGGATATTCAGGTCTTTTCCCCACCCCTCCTATTCTTAACCCACGACTGATATAGATAGTTTTTGACCTTAAAAGAGTTTCTAAATGCATTTCTAAGTATTTTATGCTAATTTAACTTAAGAGTTAGGTCTAAGGAGTGGAGAAGAGGTTAGGGTTCAAAAGATTCAAACAATATATTGCAAGATTGATTGTCCTATCTTCATCCCAGGTATGTAAGAAAACCCATACTATGGACTGAATTCATCCACGTGCCCTACATTTTCAGTTTTCTTAGTTGAGATGAGTTTCAAAGTTCCATGAATTGAGTTCTTGAATTATCTATCATTCCTATTGAGTTCGTATATAAATTTCCTTATGTTATTGTATATGTATTATGATATTCTTTGATCCGTTTCTTGAATTGAGTCTTGTTGATTGTGTGGGATCATGTTTGTATCCATATGAACCCTAATTGAGATGTCATTGTACAATTATGCATTTGTGGAGTTTTAAATAAGATTTGTGAACGCTTTGCATTAATTAAGTTATGCATTATTCTGAGTTTAAAGAATGACCATTTTCATCTTCGATTGAGAAAGAGTTTGAGCATGAGTTGAGTTTGAGAAGTCTCTTAATTATTATTTTAAGTATGAGTTTGAGAAATCCCTTAATTATTATCTTGAGCATGAGTATTTTAAGTATAAATGAGTCGAGCATTATTATATTAAAATATCCATTTTGATATTGAGTAAGGAGATGAAATTATATTTTCAATACATTCATTGAGTTGAAATTGTATCTAATTTAAAGAGAAGAGATGAGTTGAGTTTTGAGCTAAGTCCAAAAGAGATTAAATGAGTATTTTGAGTATTTTACTCACTTAATGTATATAATGTATATGAGCATAATAGAGTATTTTGGGAATAGTATTGAGCACCGATATGAGGTGAGCCAATAAACTACGTAGCCATCATAGGATAGAGGCCAAGCCTCTCTTGTCCCAAAAAGAGAAATTTTATATTGGATCCATGAGGTTGAGTGTACTTTTCCCAGGAAAGTATTCGACGACTGTGGCAACAACAATTCTTAATCGTTGTATCATCACTAGCTCATAAGTGATGGTTGTCAGTTAGAGAACCTCCGAAAGAGTAAATTATCATAGTTTCATATATTGAGTTATATTTCTTATTGCATATCATTTAAAGCATTATATTATTCTAATTCATGCTTTATTGAGTTGAGCTATTTTCAAAGTTGAGTATCTTGAGTAAGTTTTCTTTCATCCATTTTATATACTTGTACATTCCATATACTGACGCAATTTGGCCTGCATCATTTTATGATGCAGATACAGTTGATAGAGTTCCTCAGCTGGCACACCATTGAAGACTAAACCCCGCCCAGTTTTTGGTGAGGCCTCCTTACATCCAGAGGACTCCAGTTATATTTCTTTCGTTCATTTTCCTTTTGATTGTCAGTTGAGGTATCCTTGGAATTTTCTTGGAACCTCTCTAGTATTGTGTTAGATGCTTCATGGACAAAGTCAGAGTTGAGTTAGAGGGATTTGTTCCAAAGTTTGTTTTAAAAATTAAATTTCAGTATTGAATACATGACAATGAGTCCCTTTATTCTTGAGTAATTTTCAGCATATTATTTCATTTCTCATGATAGTTGAGTACCCACAGGAGTTATCTTTCTTTTGAATTATATTGAACCTTCTGTTGAGAGTTTGGATGTGTGATTAGACCAAGTAGTTTGCTTGGGAACCAATAATGGTCTTCAAGTGCTGACCACGTCTAGGGTATCCTCCTGGGGTGTGATAGCTCACCAATTTTGTGGATCTACTAGACATTGGTGGCCTTTGTATCTACAGACTAGGCCATCTAGGTCACCACCGTTATCATGGGGGAATTTCTAGAGGGCTTCTTTGCCAGGTATATACCGCGAATTATCAGAGACATACTTTGAGATCAATTCTATAGGTTGGAGAAAGGCTCCATGATCATTTAATAGTATGAGGTGAGGTTTCATTAGCTATCATGACATGCTAATGTGATTTTGACCACTCAGCAAGAGAGAGTTTATTATTTTCTACGTGGATTCAGATTTTAATTGAATATTGAGATAGAGCGTATGGATTCAGTAGTGCGATCCTTTCTGGATATGGCAGATCATGCCCGAACTATAAAATACACACATTTTGAGAACCACAGGGATAGCAACAAGAGAGCCCACCATAAGAGAAGCTATAACGAGTCTACATCCAGACACAAGGACTCCTATGATAGGTCTCTACCATAGCTCAATTAGGGTCAGTCCAACCGGCCTTTTTAGGTGGCATTACCTATTTCGGAGGGTAGTCAACAACACTCAGTCGGTCCTAGCATAGGTCAGATTTTGAGGGGTTCAGATCTGAGGTCTACAGGCTATGATGGCTAATTTTATGTGGGTCGTTCTTTCTAGGGGTGTTATGATTATGGTGAGCTAAATCACTAGTCCCGAGATTGTCCACATCATGGCATAGTAGCTCCAACTCCTACTATAGCTAGGCTAGTTTTAATAGTTGCCCCTCCAGCTAAAGGTCGTAGTTAGGATCAAGACCATACAGGCAGCCGATAGGATGCTATAGGTGGAGCACAGGGAAACTGGTCAGGTGGTAGATTAGATGCATCAGGCAGAGGTGCCCTGGTCCATTTCTTTGCATCTCCAGCAATGTCGAAGGCTGAGGCATCTAACGATGTCATTATAAGTATGCTTTTATTATACCATTATCTTGCCATAGTGTTATTCTATCCAGGCTCCATATTTTCATATATTTATATGTATTATACACTATATTTGTGTATGTGTTCAGAGTTCTTGGTAAAGCCGATTCATATTTTGACCCTAATAGATGAGTCCTTAGTAGTGGATTAGGTACTTCGATCTTGCTTAATGGGTATCCACGGTTATGATACTAGAGATGATCTTATATTTCTAGATATGGTTTATTTTGATGTGATTCAGGGCATGGATTGGTTATCCCCCACCATGTGGTCTTGGATTGCTATGCCAAAATTGATACCTTAGCCATGCCTGGCATTCCTCCGGTATTGTGGAAGGAAGCTTATAGTCACACACTAACATGGATTATTTTCTTTATGAGAGCTCATCGGTTGGTTTCTTTTGGGTGCTTAGCATATATGGCCTATTTATGGGATATCAATCTGGAGGGCCCTTCAGTTTATTTAGTTCTTATAGTCTGGAAGTTTGCAGATGCTTTTCCTACTGACCTACCTAGCCCACCCCAGAGTGTGATATTGATTTTTCTATAGACTTGGAGCCAGTCACCCAACCTATTTTTATTCCGTCTTATTAGATAGTCCCCATAGAGCTTAAGGAGCTAAATGTTAAACCTAAGGATCTCTTAGGTAAGGGGTTTGTTCATCCTAACATCTCTCCATGGGGTGCCTCTGTCTTATTTATAAAGAAGAATGATAGTACTATGCAGATTTGTGTTAATTATAGGTAGTGGAAAAAGGTGACAATGAATAACCATTACTCCATGTCTTGTATTGATGACCTCTTTGATCAGCTTCATTGTGCTGCAGTGTATTCTAAGATTGAATTGAGATCCGATTACCATCAGTTGAGGATTTGGGATGCGGACATCCCTAAGACCATATTTAGGACTCGATATGACCATTATGAGTTTCTAGTAATATCTTTTAGGTTGACTAATGCCCTTACCACCTTTACTGACTTGATGACCAAAATATTCAGGCCATACCTTGATTCCTTTGTCGTAGTCTTTAGAGATGACATTTTGGTATACTCGTGAAATCGGAGTGAGCATGAGCAACATTTGAGATTAATGCTCCAGACTTTGAGAGGTCAATGGCTTTACTCTAAAAGTTTGAGTTTTCTCTTGATTAGGTAGCTTTCTTGGGGAACATGGTGTCCAAGGATGACATCATGGTAGATCTGGCAAAGATTGAGGCTATTCGATATTGGGCTAGGCCTACCTTTTTACTGAGATTCACAGTTTTATCGGACTAGCAGGTTACTATTGTTGATTTGTTGAGGTTTTTTCTATTATCGCATCAATATTGACCCAGTTGTCTCATCAAAATATCCTATTTGAGTGGTCTAAGGAGTGTGAGATGATCTTTCGAAAGCTTAAGGATTTATTTACCACTGATCCCATATTGACTCTTCTAATTGCGGGTGAAGGCTTCACCATGTATTATGATGCATTTAGTATCGGTTTTGATTGTGTAGTGATGCAACGTGGCTGAGTTATTGCTTAATCATTGAGGCAACTTAAACTGCATGAGTGCAACTAACCCACTTATGACTTAAAATTGGCAATGGTAGTTTTTACGCTCAAGATATGGAGGCATTACTTGTATAGAGTTCATTATGAGATCTACACCGATCACAGGAGCCTTTAGTATATTATGAGCCAGAGGGACCTTTATTCAAGGCAACGCCATTGGATTGAGATCCTCAAGGATTACAATCTCTCTATTCTCTGCCATTCTAGCAAGGTGAATTTAGTAGCAGATGCCTTGAGTCAGAAGGCAGTGAGTATGGGTAGTCTAGCCTTCCTATCTACTGTAGAGCGACCTTTGTCTTTGGATATCCAATCCTTAGCCGACAGGATGATTCAGCTTGATATTTAAGATTCTAGGCATGTGCTAGCTTATTTGGAGGTCCGGTCATCTCTACTAGATAGGATCCATGGTCGACAGTTCAATGATGAGGAGTTGCTAGCACTTCAAGATTGAATTTTAAAAGGTGATGCCAATCAGGCTACCTTGGATCCATATAGGGTGTTGTGATTTAATGGTTGCATGTGTCTTTTAAGAGCTGGGGTTTTCATTTAATTGATCCTTAGTGAGGCATATGATTCTAGATACTCTATTCATTCGGATACATCTAAGATGTATCATGGCATGAGGCAGCATTTCTGGTGGAGCAGTATAAGGAGAAATAATGCAGATTATGTGTTGCATTGCTTGAGTTATCATCAGGTAAAGGCTGAGCATTTGAGGCCTAGTGGTGAGTTTAGAGATTACCCATTCCTAAGTGGAAATGGAAATGTTTCACCATAGACTTCATTATGGGGTTTCCTTGCACTTCCGGAGGTATTGACAACATTTGGGTTATTATTGATCAATTCACCAAGTCAGCATACTTTGTTCCATTTCATACTTCCTTTAGCACAGAGAGATTGGCTCATATCTACATTTGGGAGGTAGTTCATCTTCATGGTGTGATTGTTTCTATCATCACAGATTGGGGCTCATAATTCACATCTAGCTTTTAGAGGACTTTTCAGGAGGATTTAGGTACCCATGTTTATCTCAGCATAACTTTCCACCAATAGACTGATGGTCAGTTAAAGTATACTAATTAGGTTCTTGAGAATATATTTTGGGCCTGTGTTTTGGACTTTAGGAGTCAGTGGGACAAGTTCGTTCATTTGGTGGAGTTTGCATACAATATTAGCTACCACTCTAGTATTTAGATGACCCTATTTGTGGCCTTATATGGTAGGCATTGTCTCTATATAATTGGTTGTTTGAGTGAACGAAGCCTAAGCCACGTGGTATAGACTTGATTTAGGGGGCCTTAGATCACGTCAGGGTAATTTAGGGTAGGCATTAGAGTTATGAAGATCACAGGCATAAATGTTTGAGATTTGGTGATTGAGTATTCCTCCAAGTATCGCCCCTGAAGGGTGTGATGAGATTTGGGAGGCGGGACAAGCTTAACCCCATGTATATTGGCCTTTTTGAGATATTGAGGATAGTTGGTGACTATTCATCTAGTTTTCCATGTATCGATGTGGTGCTGGTATATTGCATATGGGTCACATGTGCTCAAGTATGATGCAGTTGAGTTAGATGATCATCTAACTTTTATTGAGGAGCTAGTTGCCATTTTTGCCCGAGATGTGAGGACATTGCGATTTAGAGCCATTATGATGGTTAAGGACCATTGAAGACATCATCCAATTGAGGAGTCCACTTGGGAGACAGAGTAGGATATGCATGGGTAGTTCACTAACTTATTTAAGCCTTCAGGTACTTCTTGACTCTTACTTTCGTGCATAAAAGTTCTTTTAGTAGTGGATGATGTAATCACTCTCTTGGTAATTTTGAGTTGATGTATTCATGTCACTATTTAGAGCATTCCTATAGCGACCCCAAGTCATTTATGACTTATTGACACTTACTATTCAATTTCCTGGTCGTTCTTTTGGGTTTTAGGCCCTTTCCCCTATTTTGGAGCTTTTTTAACTTGAAAAGTTGATTTTAGTCAGTAATTAAGGTAAACGACCTCAGAATGGAATTTTGATGATTCCATCAGCTCCAAAGTGGACAAATTAGGCTAGTAGCATTGTTGACATGAGTATCAATGCAATTGGTGTGAGCTTGAGGCCATTTGGCGCTTTAGCCTTTGAAATTTGGCCTAAGGCTGACTTAGTTCAATATTCTTCAAAAATGTTCTCAAATGAAAATTTTGTCATTGCGGTTAGTTTTGAAATATCGAGTTTGGTTTAGAATTACCCTTCATTCACTTCCCGAGGGTTCCAGTCTAATCCTAAGGCCCTTTGTAGAAGTTGGCTAATGAGAAGCTATGTAATGGCCACCTGCAACTCAGGAGCCATATCTGGTAAGGGTGGTGGCTAGGCTAGCCTCGGCCTCATCGACTGGTGATGAATAGGATTTACATGAGGCTCTGCCTCATACTCTGGTGTCTTCTCCCTTTTCTGGGCTGGTGCTCTAGCTTTGGCATGACCTCGAGGTCAGCCTCTACCCCAAGTTGGGGCTCTATCAGAAGTCCTGGGTGTGTCAACCCCAGTTGCAGTAGCCCACGTATGAGCCATCTTGTAAAAAGAGTGGAATAAGTGAGATTCAGGAAACCGATAAGGCAAACACTACACAAAAGTGTTGCAAAAATTATAGAGTTCCTAACAACATCATGTAGCCTCTTGAAGATCGGTTACGGATACCTCTGCATTAATCCGTAGGACTGTACTAGATATTATTTATGTACAAGTGTGACCGGTGAACATGGGGCTCTAATACCAACTTTTCACGACCTGACCTCTCGAGTCATGATGGCACCTACTATAACTACCCTGTAGGTAAGCCAACTCTTATCCCAGAACTGCAAGTAATTAGATTATGGATAAAAGCTGAATAATACCAAAATAATAACAGGAAGTGAAAAAACATCATAAGAGAGTCTAAAACCATGAATAGAAATCTGAAAATGTCTTATGACAACATCGACTCAAACATATGTCCAACTAGATGCCTCTAAACATGAGTATGGGCGTGGGCTAAGACATATCCCTAGCTCACCCTCAATATACAATATAAGCAAAAGTCTTTTGAAAATAAAATAGTAACCAACTTGAATACTAGTCCCTGGTTAATGAGAACTCACCACAACACCACCAGATAAAGGATGCCTACTAGTTACGTGGACGATTTGGATCTTCAACCTCAACCCCTACATTATGAGATAATGTAGGAAAAAGTATGCATTAGTACGTTGGAATGTACTAAGTATGTGGGGCAATGCAACACATGAAAAACCATATTTGTAAAAATGACCATTTAAATTAGCATATTAGGAGAAATAGTCAAAAATCATAAGTAGTGTTTAAGAAAGATCAATGCATAATAACCATAAGAGTATCATGCAGATTAAAAGATAGGATTAGTCATTTAAAACATAAAGAAACGTATATATGTGGGATAGGAACCATAACCGACAATAACACCATGCGAGCTATATCATGGAATCCGATGATCCCTACATCGAGAAGGAGGAGGCTACTTTGCCAAGGTAGACTCCTAACCATGAACATGTGTTATTTGTGGATCCACTAGCTAGGCCATAAAGAAAATCCTACGGTGGCACATAGTTATGAGATAAGAGACTTTATATAAGGACCCCTTGCTTCGAGCCCCCACCTCAAGTCCACATTCGGTGCTAAGTCAAATTCCACGGAATACATACATAACATAAGATCATAATTTCATATATCATAGTTATGATCATAGGTTTAAAATCATAGAATATCTCATTTTCATAACATAAGTGAAATGCGGGTATTGTCCTTCCACATTACAAATCATACATACATAGACATAATTCATACTTGGAAATTAGGGTAAAACTTGGATTCACAATCAATTTGATTGAGATTCATAATAATACCTTTGAAATCATTAAATAAAACTTCTCATAGAATATAACTTGAAAATTCATGATCATAGCTTATACTTGAAATTAGGATATGACATGAATGCATGATCAATTTACTTAAAAATCATGAAATTGACTTGAAAACATGCATGATCATAAACTTTATATTAGCCCATACATAATTCATATAGATAATATCTTTTAGAAGTATAAATCAAAATACTCATAATTTACATCATGAACCCTGGAAATCAAAATAAGAGAACTCATGGAAAAACTCTTCAATTTAATTCAATAACCATCAATTTATATCAAAATAGACTCATGATCATATTTTAAATCAAAATTCATGCAATTGGGATGGAGATAACAAAACACATAAAATACCATACTTTAGTTTGATAGAAAACTTGAGAAATTGATTGGGCTTAATAGATGAAAGGATCCATGAATTAATACCCACATACCTTGAGTGAGAACACCAATTAATTTGGAAGAACTTGAGAGTTATGATGGAGAAATTGAGTGAATTTGCTTGAAGTCTTCAATGAAAACCCTTGAGAGCCTTTTTGTAGAGAGAGAAATATTTGATAGATAAATTGTAGAAGAATGAATAGAATTAGAGGTTTAGGTTAATTTATAGAGTTGAATTAGGTCCTAAAAATGTCTAGGTTCATTAACTAATAACTTGGAAAAAGTCTAAAATGTCCCTAAAAAAGAAATTAAATTTGGTCAGGAAAGCTTCCCAGGTCCGCGATGCGGACCTATCGCAGTCAGCTTGGCCGATAAACTATCCCAGGTCCGCAACGCGGTCCTTTCACGGACCACACTATTTTTTGGTTTTTTTGAAAATCTTTCTTTTGATCTACGGGTCCTAAAAAACTACCAAGACCATTTTCCCACAGGTTTTGACCCTCTGATCGATATTCCGAACTCAGATTTTCCAAAAACATTAAGGATAATATGTTACATAATCGGCCTATTTCCAAAGCATTCTTAAGGTATATATTTTTTAAAAAAATTCTGAGGGATGTTACAGTGAAAAGAGTTTCTATACTTTGAAAGATCGACTTACCTCGGCTCCTATTTTGACTCTACTGGAAGGATTAGAAGGGTTTTTGGTTTATTGTGATGCTTCTAAGATTGGTTTGGGTTGTGCCTTAATGTAAAATGGTAAGGTCATAGCCTATGCTTCTAGGCAATTGAAATTGCATTAGCGTAACTACCCTACCCATGATCTTGAGCTGACGGCCGTGGTCCTTTATTTGAAAATTTGATGGCACTACCTCTTTTGGGTACATGTAAATGTGTATACCGATCATAAAAGCCTTCAATATGTGTTCACCTAAAAGGACCTCAATCTATGACAAAAAAGGTGGCTAGAGCTCCTCGAGGACTATGACATGAGTGTGCATTATCATCATAGTAAAGCCAATGTGGTTCCCGATGCACTCAATAGAATGTCTATGAGGAGTGTGGCCCAGTTGATGAAGGAAAGAGGGAGTTGGTAAAATATGTTCACCAATTGGCTAGGTTAAGGGTGAAGTTGCACGTTACCGATGATGGTGGTATAGTTGTCAAAAATGGGTCCAAATCCTCTTTGGTAGTGGATGTTAGGTCGAAACAAGACTTTGACCCGACACTTGTCGAGTAAAAGAAGTTGGTGAAGGAAAATAAGTTAGAGGTCTTTTCACATGGGTGAGATGGGGTGTTATATTACCAAGGTCGGTTATGCGTTGCAGATGTGGATGGCCTAAGGAGTTTGATCTTGATGGAGGCACATAATTTTGCATACTCCATTCACCCTGGTTTGACGAAAATGTATTGAGACTTGAAAGAGTTGTATTGGTGGAGTGGCATGAAGAAGGACATAATGAGGTTCATGTCCGAATGTCCGAATTTTCAACAAGTGAAGGCCTAACATCAAAGGCCGGGTGTCTAGCCCAAGCTATTGAAATCCATACTTGGAAATGGGAAGATGTGAATATGGATTTTGTAGTGTGTTTGACTCACATTCGGAAGTGACATGATTCTATTTGGGTGATTGTTGATAGAATGACTAAGTCGTCTCACTTTCTATTGGTTAAGACTTCCTATAGGGCCAAAGATTATGCAAAGTTATATATTTGGGAGTTGGTGAGATTGCATGGTGTGCATTGTCAATCATTTCAAATCATGGTACTCGATTCACTTATCACTTTTGGAGATTATTTCATAAGGTCCTTGGTACTAAAGTAAAGTTAAGCACCACATTCCATCCTCAAACCGATAGGAAAGATAAAAGGACAATTCAAACCCTAGAGGATATGTTAAGGGCTTGCGTGTTACAGTTGAAAGGGAGTTGGGATGATTACCTACCGCTCATTGAATTTGCTTACAATAATAGTTACCACTAGAGTATTGAGATGGTGCCATTTGAGGCTTTGTACGGGAGGCGATGTAGATTCCATTTGGTTGGTTTGAAGTAGGTGAGATGACCTTGTTAGGTCTCGATTCGGTACTTGATGATTTAGAGAAGGTGAAGATTGTTAGACAAATGTTGAAGATGGCTCAAAGTCGTCAAAAGTCATATTTCGACACTAGAAGAAGGGATCTTTAATTTAATGTAGGCGATTGGGTGTATTTGAAGGTTTCATGCATGAAAGGTGTGGTTCAGTTTGGTAAGAAAGGAGAATTGAGCCATAGGTATAGACGGCCTTATAAACTCCTAAAGAAGGTTGGCAAAGTTGCGTATGAGTTGTAATTACCTTCGAAAATGACCATGATTCACCTGGTGTTCCATGTGTCAATGTTGAGAAAATATGTGGGAGACCTTAAATCCATTGTGTCTTTAGAGGTAGTGAATGTTGAGGAGAATTTGACCTATGAAGAAGTCCCGGTGGAAATTTTGGACTGGAAAGTCAAAAGGATAAGGAACAAAGAAGTTGACTCCGTTAAAGTCCTTTGGAGGAATCAACAAGTCGAAAGTGCTACATGGGAAGCAGAAGAGGATATGATGAAAAATTATCCTCATCTCTTTCATTCTACTCAAGCCTTAGGTAATAAGTAATTCAAGTTCAAATGTTTAAGACTCTTATGTTTTAGTTTTCGTAAGTCCTCATGTGCATGTATATTCATGAAGTTAACTTTTAAAATTATGTTTTATGTTTAAGTTTAAAGATTTCATGGTTGATACATTTCAAGTGTCATTGTATTCATGTTGCGTTGCTAGTCCTTGTGCCATGTTCTTTCTATGCTAACAGTTCTCATTCGAGGACAAAAATTCCCAAGGGGGAAATATTGTAAGACCCCAGAAACTTGGAAAGTCCTAAACTAAGGATCAAAGGAGGAAATCTCAGAAAGTTGCAAAAATTGGCACTAGGGGTTGACCACGAAAGCCATCATGGGCCGTGGTGAGAACTACAGACTATGGTGAGTAGTCGTGGTAGAGATTCAGAAGTTTAGAATTGCAAGGAGAAGACCACGACAAAGGAACACGGACCATGGTGATAACCATGAGCCATAAAGACTTCCGTGGTGACCCCTCCCCAAAACCCTTAGGAAACATCCCAAGGCAAGGGCCACGGACGACCACCACATATCATAGAGATTTTCACGGACTGTGCAGATGGTCCGTCCAGGGGTCCATTCATTCTATCTTATGGTCTCTAAGGTTAATTATTTAGTGTGGGAATATATTTGGAGATGTTTTAAGGTCACAAGAAACCTTAAGAATAAAGTTAAGTTGAAATCTTCCTTACCGATTGAGTGTCGATGTAAGATTCTACATAGGTCAAATTTAATCAATCATATATACTTCAATATATAGACTCAGGTGTCCTATTAACTACCAAATCAAAGGTCTCTGAATCCTCTTTCCAACGCCACTAATATTGCCTCATTTGGAGTCTGGAGTAAACAGTTATGGCCATTTTAGTGAAGCTTCTCAGACAGGAGAGGACCACGACCCATAGTGGCCTTTCATGAAATGCAATACGGTCCATAGTGGTCGTCCGTGAAGATCACTTTTTCAACCTGTTTAAGCCTTGGGATCACTAGTAAGTACCACTACCCTTGGTGCTCTTTTGTATACCTCATTAAGGTTCGTAATGGTCGTCCGTGAAGAAGGTTCAAAGACTTTTCAGCAAGACTTTCAAAATATTTTTCCAAGTCTTTTAGCACGGGACCCCACCATGGTCCATGGTGAGCATAACGGACCGTGAAGGTCCCCCCTGAAGTCCAGTTCTTGCTAGTTTAAAAAAGGAGTATTTTAGTCCTTTCCTATGTTTTAAATCAAAATGGAATCGTTTTGAGGGCTGAATTCTTCCATCTAAAGAACCTAAACCCTTCCAATACCTCATTCTTCACATTTAGACTTAAGTATCTCAAATTCTCTCTTCCCAAACTCTCTCAAGAACTTCAAGCCAAGATTAGGGTTTCCAAATTCAAGAAATTCAAGTCTCCTTTCTTCCTCAAGTATTCTTAGGGATTTTGTTTCCCTCAAGGTATGTGGGTTTTCATCCATGGGTCCTTCCACACATGGAGCCCAAATATTTTCTCAACCTAGCATTTCAATTTAAAATGATGAAATCTTATAGACTTTTACATGATGACTTTAAATGCATAGATTATGCTATATTTGAAGTTTCTTTACATATATTGATAGATATTAACTCTTGATTCCATGAAGTTATGATGTTATTAAAGTGCCTATATGAAGGCTTAAAAAGAGTTTTAAGACTTATATGGTGGGTTGCTTTAAGAATGTGTATTTTATGCGTTTCCATTACTATCATGCATGAAAGAATTTTTTAAAGGCATTGAAAGATTTTTACGAAATAAACCCACCTAGTTTCTTATGATAAAGAAAATTTCAAATAAAGTTTGACTCCAAACGAATGTTATGAAGTAAATGATTATGGAAGGGAATCTTTATAAAATGATTGATTGATGAATTGATTCTTAACCAAAGTAAGGTTTTAATGTGAAAGGACGATTCTTCCATTGAATCAAAATAAAAGGTTTTAATGAGCTATTCCACCGATTGATGTTTTAATATTAAAGTTATATAATGCTTATGTTATATTAATGTTTAACTATTATTCCGTGGGACTTGACCTAGCACCGAATGTAGCATGTAGATGGAGGCTCGACCGAAGGGGTACTTAAGGAAAGTCTCATGTTGCATTAACTATGTGCCACCATAGCGGACCTTGTTAGCTATTTTAGGCTAGTGGATCCACGATTAGCCATTAAACTTAAAGTTAAAGAATGTTTAATGTTGATCAGATTCTATCTGGCAAGTAGTTTCCCCGTGCCAATGTAGGGGGATATGTTGGATTTCAATTAATAGCTCACATGATCTTAAATGTCGGTTATGGTCTCTTCCCCACAAAATGAATGTTTTAAGGATTCTCATGCTGATTTCTCATGCATGCATTTACTTATGCATATTGCCTATACATGTCTCTTTCTTATGTTCTTTATTTAATAGCATACTCACATACTTAGTACATTCAAAGTATTAACTCATACTTTTTCCTACATTATATCACCATGTAGAGACCAGCTTCACTCCACATTCTCCTCCCCATGACTAAGTTGATCGTTGAAGGCTACCACTTTGGAGAGTTCTCATGTTCTGGGAACGATACTCCTATCTTATCTAGTTTATGTTATGTTTATACATTTAAATTAAGTTTGGTATTTTTGACTTAAACTTTAGGGTGATCTAGGTACATGTCTTAGACCCCTCCAAGTCTTAATGTAGAAGGTATTGTTGGACATAGTAAACGATGTTTTGTTATCTTTGACTCTTAATCTTGTGAATCCACTTAGTCCCTATATCCCTTATGTATCCTCTTGATTTTTTTATCATTGCCAATGAAATTCTTAATGAATGCTAAGCGGCTTAGGTGATGTATCTCTGGGTGTCTCATTCGTCGTGTTATGTCTAGGTCCTAGGCTTGGGTCATTTTAGAGTGCTACATGGGAGGTCGAAGCCGATATGATATCCCGATATCCTCATCTCTTTTCTCTCATGCTTAGTTGAGGTATTTAGTTCCTTCATGATAGAACAACTCCAGGGCATAATATGAATCATGAAAAAAGGGAAAGTTTCCTAAACACCTTATAGTCTCCTATTCAAAATTGTGGCGCGCTTCACAATAATGAATAAGACCCTATTTGACTTGGTATGTTGGACTCTGAGGTCTATTCAAAACCTCAGGCTCTGATACCAAGTTTGTCACAACCCAATCCTAGGGTCTAGATGTGACACAGCGAATGAAGAACCCAAAGGTGCCTCAAACAACCCTCTTAGAATTTATTTAGTCTTTCATAGGTAATGACAATAAATAAGCAAGCAGAAATAAGGAGAAATAGGGACTATAGGGAAACATCATATCAACCATCAATAGTCAAGATTTGTCTTACATTTGTCTAATAATACCTCTAGTCTTAAACTTGGTGGGGACTAAGACATGTCCCTAGGTCACCCTCAATCAAAATAGAAATGAAGTACCAGGATAGATGTCTAAAGGTTTCAACATAACATAAGCTAGAAAGAAAAGGAATATTGTTCCAAAAATATGGGAACTCACCGAATAGTAGCCTTCAAATAATCCCAATTGGCCACATGGAGGAGAATTAGGAGGAACGTTGGTCCCTATGTGGTTATATCATGCAGGCAAAAGAGTATGCGTTAGTACTTTGAATGTACTAAGTAAGTAGGCATGCAATATAATTGAAATCATTAGGAAATTTATAAAGTAAAGTAATTAAGTAAGTGCATGCATGAGAAATCAAGTAAATAGCATTCAAAATATTTATTTGTGGGAAGATGACTATAACCGACATTAATACCATGTGATATATAACGCAGAATCCAACATAACCCCTACATTGGAAGGGGAGACTACTTGCCAAGGTAGAACTTTGTCAACATTCATTTTCTTTAACATTTAATGGACTTTTGTGGATCCACTAGCCTAACATACAAAGGCTCCTATGTTGGAACTTAGTTAATGAAATAAGAGGTTGCTTCTAGAATTCCCTTACCGATCCCCACTGCAAGCCTCATTTAGTGCTAAGTCAAATCCCATGGAATAGTATTTCATAGTAACAATAAACATACTTATAATTTGAGACATCGAATCATCATTCGGTAGAATAGCTTCTTAAAACCTTTAGTGATTCAAGTATGCAAGAATTGTCCTTATTGGATAAAGATTCCATTAGCTTAGATGAGAAATCCTCTCACCAAAATTCATCATCTTATTCAAGACTCCGTTAATCATAGTCATTAGCTTTCTTAAACGTTTTAAATGTAGTCCATAACCTTCATTTCATGCTTTAATAAAAATATAGTAAAACTAGGTGGGTTCAAGTCACTTCAACTTTCAAACATGTATGTAAATGAAATTATGCATAAACACTATGAAATTCATCAATTAAAACCATGCTTTAAACAACCCACCATGAATTTTAAGAACCTTTAAGGACCTAAGTCGAGAAAATACTTGTAAGCCATCAATCCATGCATTTGAAATCAATTTGTATCACAGACGACCAATAATCATTAATTTAATCATGATTCATGTTATTGAATAGAAATTAGAATGAACCATGAGGAAATCTTACTTGAAATCAATAGATTTGATTGAAAAGAGTTTGGACTCCATGGGTGGAAGAACCCATGGATAAAGACCCGCGCACCTTAGAGTGAATCTTGAAGAAGAATTGAAGAAGTCTTGAGAAGCTTAAAGTAATCTTGATGCTTGTTCTTCAATGGGGAGCCTTGAAACCTTTTAGTTTTAGAGAAATTTATTGGAGATGATTTAGAAAGGACGGGGAATGAAATATAGTGTTTTAGGTAGTAAGAAGGGTGGAAAATAACCCTGAATTTTGCCTAAAACCGCTTATACATGTTCAGGGAATTGTCCAACTTACCCATACTAAAAACTGGAAATTTTTGCTTAATTTTGGACTATCCGAGAGCAGGTACGCAACACGAATGTGCTCCCCCGTAGTTCACTTTTTTGTAAAGTTCATTTTTTACCAGATTTGAGCTCAACTTGAGCTTCGTCAAAATTTTCCCTAACAGGGAACAGATCTGTGACCCGCCTTGGTCGCGGAGTCTTCTGATTTTGACAATTCTTGAAAATTTCATCTCGTAGAAAATGTGTCTAAAAAATCCTCCAAAGACATTTTCCCTATAATTTACCTTATTATAACATATTCAGACCATGAAAACTCATGGGATCTTACAACATGTGTGATAGATTTCAAGGGTAATAGGATGATCAATTGCCATTGATAGGGTTTCTCACACATTTATATAAGGGTTAAAGGTTTTCTCACATTATGTTATGATGTGGATTGGTATTTTTTTACCCTTTCCTAATGCTTTTAATGATTACGATTTATAAATTCCATTGGAATATTGACTAAGCACTGAAAGGACTTTGAGGTGGGGTTCTATCACGATCCAAGCAAGGTCCTAGGTGTGACACAACGATCGGAATCCAGAAGGACCCTAACCTAGACTCTTAGCATATCATACATGAGCATATATAAGGTAAATAAAGAAATGAATCTAAAACATAAATGCGAAAGTAAAGTCTCAACTTGAATAGTCTCAATAAAAGAGAATAAGTTGCAAATGGAAAGACAACATAGACTCCATGAACATCTAACATGCCTTTACTAATCTATATAGGGAGATAAGGCAAGATCCTAGCTCACCCAACATAGGTAAGAAAAGTCATAAGAACATAAGGAATACATAACTATCATGTCCTCAAAACATGAGTAGTCACCGATAATGAGAATAATAATAAGCTCTAGCCACGAACGGGAGATGAACATTATTGCCAGATCTTACATTATAATATAATATAGGAAAAATTATGTGTTAGTACATGGAATTCACTAAGTGTATGAGAAGTATGCATAAACAATGAAAGTGGAACATAATCAATATGAGCATGAGATGCATGACCAATATTTTGAAAACATGAGTAAAACCTTGAAAATATGAGTAAAACCTTGAAAATATTTAAATATATCAAAACATGATGAGTAAAACCTTGAAAATATTTAAATATCACAATCATGTTGTCAATATATCAAAACATCTTCATGAGAACTTAAACATTTTCATATACCTTTGTGTGGTATAGGACTTTTAACCAACATAAAATACCATGCCAGCTATGACATGGAATCTAATATACTTCCACATTGAGAAGAGAGAGGCTACTTTGCTAAGGTAGACTCTGTGAGAACCTTTCTTTAACATTGAGCTATTTGTGGATCCACTAGCAAGGCCATATTGGCAAAAACTTATGGGGGGAACATAGTTAGGGACTAAAGGTTTCTACTAGGATTTCCTTAGGAAGCTACTTGATCTTCCACACCGAACAACACCTTAAAGTCCTCTCAGTGCTTAGTCATTATCCTAACAAAAATTCATAAATCATAGTCATAAACATCATTAGGAAAGACAATATTATATATCAATCCTCATCATAACATAATCATAAGAGTAGCTCATTAACATGATTGATTCATAGGAATCCATGAGTCGGTGATAAAATCCTTTCACCTCTTAAATATGAGAGTGTGAGGAAAACTCATCACAACCTTTATACTTTGCTTGAAACATCATTAAAAACATAGTTCATCATCATTCATTACATTTCATTAGTCATTAATTAGCCTTGATAATCATTCATAAATCTTTAGTAGAAATATTTTATAAACCATGATCATAAATTCTTGAAATCATACTTGAAAATAACATATGGCATTGGTTCATGATAATCAACTTTAAATCATGCAATGTAACTTGAATTTTACATAATTGATCATTAATAATAAATTAGTCCATAATGGAGATAATCCAATGCAATTTCATGAAAATTAGAGCTTATAAGAAGAATTCATAAAAGAAATTTGAAAAGAACCTTGGGACTCCATGGATAGAAGGATCCATGGATGAATTCCCACACACCTAGTATGATGCGGTTAATTTACATGATCGTCTCACCTTTATTGAGGAGCTAGTTGCCATCCTATCCACATGTGTGAGGCGGTTGCGATCTAGAGCTATTCTTTGGTTAAGGTTCGTTGGAGGCATCGTCCAGTCGAAAAGACTACCTGGGAGACTTATGTGAGGCCAAAAATATATATATTTTTATCGAAAGCTTAATTTTATTCAACCAGTATAGACTTTGTACACCAATTAGCTATTTGGACTTTTAGTTAATTCCTCACTCCTTTACAAGCTTCATTAATCTAGCTATTCTATCAGCTTTCTACATTATTCTTTACAATTCTAGCTAGGAAACTTATCTAATCTTTGAAGCAATTCCCCCCATTTGGTCAGGTATTTTCCTTTAGTGTGGTGTTGAAGGGTGATTTCTCGGGCTTTATGCTTGTATTCCTGCTGGTGTTGTTGAAATCTTCTAGCATTCCGCTCAATCCAGACATGGTAAATGCATGCACTGAACAACCAGCCTAGCACTTGTGATATCACTTTCTTTTGTTTCACCTTGTGTGCCAACCATTGGATCTTAGACTCCCAATTTAGAATTTGTCGTTGTATTCCTAGCCAGTCAGTAGCATCCTCCACAACTTCTTTGCATACTCACATCCAAAAAATACATATTTTTAATCATTAATTACCTCACATTTAGTGTTTTTATTTGTTATTTTTAAGCATGAATTTTAAGAATTGTGCTAAATTATTTATTTTTTGTAGGATTAATCTGACACAAAAATAAAGAAATTTGGAGTCAAAACGATTTAAATATGAAAGATTAAAAAAGAAAATCAAGCAGGCAGTTAAGTGAAAGAATTTTAATATTATATTATTATTTCCATATAAAGAATAAGAATTACAATTTATAAGTTAAATTCAAACGCACTTACACGTGGCAGATGCCAAAGATTGCAACATTATTGAAGCGGAACACAACACTGTGTCACGTACACTGTTTAATTCTTCTGGGTTTGGGTGTTCCAATTAGTTTTGTACTCATTTTCTTTATTTTGGGTTTTCTACATCTATAGACAGTCCATAAAAAATAATTCTAGACAACTAACACTCAACTCATATATAAGTTTTAATCTAGGACTTAGATTTTTACAACTTGGGAATTTAGAGCTGTCGTGAAGACCGAATAGGTTTATTCTTTTTTTCTCTATCTTTGTTAAAGTTTCTTCATGAATTCAAGATTTTTAATTTATTCTATTGAATTTGTAAGTTCATAATTAAGATTTTGTCTATAATTTCGAAATTGTGTTTTTCAAATTTTGAGTAGCTAAATTTCATAATTAGGTTACTAGGAACCATGAAGAATTATAGAAATAAGTTAATGTAAAATGTGATTATTGAATGATTTTTATCCATGTATTATTTTTCCTTTCGTTTTGATTGCTTTTTAATGATTTCAAACGTTTGAAGTCGTCTTATTCTTACTTGCCGGATCAAGGAGGTAACCGATGGAAAAACAGATTAAACAATGATATTTGAGACTAATAATCCTCATCTAATTAGCTTGAATAGATCAAGGGATAGCTAAATTTGGGATTACTGGTAAGGGTTTGTAAAGCATACACTCGTAGACGGATCAAGTTACGTGGTGATATTCACTTATTTGCTGGATCAAAGATTTAAGTGAAATTAACTTACCGATCTTGCATGCTATGAACTAAAATCCATCACTAATACAATTTTCTTGCTGACTTATGAAATCATGGGGAACACATTCCTAGTTACTTCTAATAATCTAAATACAAATAAATATTTAGTCCAAGCTATTGTTATTCTTTTTATTTTTATTTCAATTTAAATCCCCATTTTTTAAATAACGAGTATCAAGTTAATTTTTGCTATTGATAATATTCTTCCATATTCTCTATGGGATCAAACCCGACTCATACTTAGGTAAATATATTACAAACGACCGTTTATATTTCTTTCCGAGAAGTATACTTGGATGTTATAAAAAATGGCGCCCTTGCCAGGGAATATGACTTAGAAATTATCTTTAGTATTTATTTTGATTTGTAGTCATTCATTATTATCATTATTATTATCATCATCATCATCATTATTATTATTACTATTATTATTATTATTATTATTATTATTATTAATATTGTTATTATTATTATTATCATTATTATCATTATCATTATTAGCATTATTATTATCACTGTTATCATTATTATCATTATTAGCATTATTATTATCATTATTATCACTGTTATCATTATTATCATTATTATTATCATTATTATCGTCATTATCATCATTATTATCATCATTATCATCATTATTATTATCATTATTATTATCATTATTATTATCATTATCATTATTATTATTATTATTATTATTATTATTATTATTATTATTATTATTATTATTGTTGTTGTTGTTGTTGTTGTTGTTATTGTTATTTAATTATTCTTGCAAAGTCATCTGAAAAAGTATGCAGTGATAAGTGTTCTTGTAATTCTTGTACTTTTGATATTATGTATTCTTATAGGTTAGTTTTTTTCCAACAAGATAAGCTACATGGGGACATGAAAGACTTGTTGATACTTCTTTATAAAACAATAACTAAGCTCATGTATGAAGTAAATATGTTTGACTGGGATATTTACAAATTAAATGCTGAGTTGAATGCAAAGATTGACGCGTTTGACACCCAATAAATTAGCGAGGAAGAAAAGATGCTTATAGGCCAACTTGTGGTGGTAAAATTTTAGGGCCAATTACTTGATCATACTTTTATTGATGTTGTCACTATTGAGAAAAGTACACTAGAATTATGTAATGAAGTAGATAATATTATTTTTTAAAAAAACTCTAATATGTGTAAATACAAGGATGTCAATAGCAATACAATTCATGAGTTAAGATGCATTGAACCTCATCCTAATTATTTTTCCACATTATTTTTAGATGATGAGATATTAATCGAGCCATCTGAGCATGTGGAAGAGTTTATGGAGGAGGAACAGTGTATCTATATTCCTGAATTTATTGTTTCAAAATCAAAAAATTATATTCCTCTTTTAAGGGCCAAGAATTGAAACATACAATTTCTATTTCTTGGCAATTTCTATTTCTTTGTTCCTTTATTTTTGTACCACAACCTGTTGAACAAAATAGAAAAATTGATGCAAAATTGAGAGTGCAATTCATATCCTCAAAGTGGAAGGAAAAGTAGTAATATTAATGGTGTCGTGTTGCGAAGTTAAATCAGGCAGTTCATGGAAGGCAACCTATCACGACCCATCCCCGTAGGCCATGACGGGTACCCCAGCTAGCGATGCATAACCTGTCTCCTTCTTACACTCAACAGATATTCAAGGGAAAGGAATATACAGGCCGACAAGGTTGTAGTAACACATAAGGACGTTCTTAATACAAATATACGCAAGCCGACAAGGCCGCCACGACACCGGGAGCACCCCGGATTATTAATCATATCAGTACAGCCGTACATACCCATACATACAGCTCATATACTACTCAGGCACAACTCATAGACAGCCTATACACAACTCATATACAGCTCATATACAGCTTAGATACAGTTCATATACAACATATATACAGTTTATATACACATATGCTCTACATACATACAACCACATCTGCATCCATAGACCTCTAAGAGTCAAAAGGACAGTAACATAAGGTGGGATAGGGCCCCCGCCGTACCCGTGAACAAAACTTATATACATACATCAAGTTTTAGTACCCAAAATCAGGCTCCAGCACAATGGAGCGTTCTTGGACCGCTGAGTGGGTCTTCTATGCTGGTGGATCACCAACCTATGTACCTACACCTGCAGGCATGAAACACAGCCCCCTCGAGGAAAAGGGGGGTCAGTACGACATATGAACTGAGTATGTAAAGTGTAATGTAAAAAAATCGGAAGTATATCCGAAACGGAGGAGCAGGAGAATAATTTATCAAATTGAAAACATGTACCTGTACTCTGTGAATCATAAAAATATGCATGCTCAAATTTTCAATATAGCCGACCCCGTCAGGGGTCCGGTGAATCATATATGTAGTATCAGTATCAGGCCCCATGCCAGCGTCACCTTATTACAACACATCATCATAGTATCAGTATCAGGCCCCGTGCCATCATCACCTTATTACAACACATCCTCATCATATATATACATACGGATGCCGACCCTCTAGTGAGGGACTTGGTGGACAATGCAGTGAATTGCTCGAATCTGATAACCGGCCCGGGACTTGGAGAAGAAGTGTTACAGTATACATGAGTAGAGTGGTGAGAAACAAAACACAGTTTAAATCATTATCTGAGACTCAACTATATAAGAGGACTAAGTTATTGTCTAAGAATTCGAGTAACAGTATAGTCATTCTAGCTGCCCTCTAAATGCCATTGGGGGCTACATTAATTACATCTCAAGGTTCCTAGACATATACCAAAGTAAGACTATTCACTTAAGAATTCCAGAGTATTTGTCTTCGAATACTGTTATGACTAGGAGTCTGTATATTTATTACGTCCTCAATGTATAAAAGACTCAAAGAAATTAGCTTAACTATCATGTAGGCTTTAACATTCAGAACTGAATAAGGAGCATTCAAGAATGGAATTACTTTAGATGTTATATCACTGTTTACTTACCTTTACGACAAGCCAAAAGAAGAGAAGGGATAGGCTTCACATACCTCTTATGGACTCCCCTTAATCGTGTTTATGTCATTGTCCTCGCAACCTATTTAACACAGAAGTAAGGCGAGTATTAATAACCCTTAGACTTTTCAGCAACTCAGGCTACCCACTAATAGTCATAGCATTTATCCCCTTGCTCGCCTTCTCGACTAGTTCCTTAACTAGTTAAGGTGTTAACGGAAATCAGACAGCACCTCCCCTATAATGTGCCCTATCCGAATTCCCAACCATGTCCTTAACACCTGCAGCCAACCAATAATACAACCAGCAGCCCATACATATGCACATTATGACAATATTACACAATATAACCCCCAACGATTCACTCAAAACTATGATACCAAAACTAAAGTTTTTAATCTTTCTTTCGCGAATTCTTTAATTGCACAGCGGAGGGTCGTGTGGCTGAAACCAAAATCCCCCCACACCCTTATTAACATACATTCCAGAACCACAATACCTAACCACCCGACCAGCAGTCACACACCACAAGCGCAACACATTATTCGATTACAATTAACTATAACAATTCCAATTTTGCTTATTTTGAATGCCGAAATTTTCAAACCTTTTACCCAACTTCCAGCATCCCCTAAGGTGTGGCTAGAACTTTAACCTTTTCAAACCTTAGAGGGGAAGAACTTACCTTTTCCGAAATTGGCTAGAACTCGCCGAAATCGCGCCTCGGATTTTTTTTTAGTGCGCTGAACTATCGTGGCAGCTTGCTGTCCATTTCTTGGCTGCAACGAACTCTAATTTTATACTACTAATACTTCTATATCACCATGGTATATTTTAGATAATTAATTTACGGAACAAAATCGAGACTTACCTTATTTTTCTCCCAAGCCGTTGCAATTTTCTCTCTACTTTTAGGATTTGTTCATGCTTGTTTTTGCTGGAAATTTGATGAAGGAAGCTGGAGTATATGATACATATCCATACATATATGTGGTCTTAGGGTGTGACACATGTCATCCCCGAGAGGTGACACGTGTCCAGCCCCTATTGGGCCACCACATCTACATGCTGAAGGAGGGGCTGCTATATGGCAGTGGGGCCCACCTCCCACAAGAAGGTGGGTCACCTACTTGGCCCCAAGTAGGTGGGTCACCTGCTTGCTTAGGTGCTGCCACGTGTCACCCTCCCATTGGCTGCCCCGTGTACTTTGTTTTTCCTCCTCGTGGGTTCGTAATCTCATCTTATTTTAAGAGCCTATGTCATCCGTTCTATGCAAGCTTGGTATGTACTCAAATAGATTAAGTATTTAAAAATTCTAAGTTAGGGGCGTACGTAAGCAAATCAAGTCCTACAACTCATCACTTGGCCTCCAACTCCCTCCGACTTCTCTTGACCCTATTTCCAACCTTCCCTACCATGGGGTGTCACATTCTCCCTTCTTAGAGTTGTTCAATAGGGTCGTAACTTAAGTGAATCACATACTAGCTTCTAAGTAACTTAAGGAACCTTTCGAGTTCAAAGATGTGGGGTGTAACATCCTTCCCCCCTGTAGAACATTCATCCCCGAATGTTAAATTCAACTTCCCTTAAGACTCTATATAGATTATAGGGAGGTTCCTTTTGCTTATGATATCACATACATTTCCATCCATATTATTAATATACGAGTGCTCAAGAGTTGGGGTTACCTGTAGATATCGAGAATAGGTATGGATACCTATGTCTTATGTCCACTTCAGCTTCCCAGGTCATTTCCTCTCGATTTCTATTCTGCCATAGCACCTTAACCGAGGCTAAATCTTTAGTTCGCAATTTTCTAATCTGTCGATCCAGGATGGCGACTGGCTATTTTTCGTAGGCTAGTTCTTCAGTGACCTGGATGTCATCCACTGAATGCACTCGGGATGGGTCACCTACACATCTGTGAAGCATTGATACATGGAAAACTAGATGTACTGCTTCTAGGTCAGCTGGCAAGTCTAATTCGTAGGCAACCTTTCCTATTCGGCGAAGGATCAAGTAAGGACCAATGTATTTCGGACTCAACTTCCCTTTCTTGCTGAATGTCATTACTCCTTTCATGGAAGACACTTTCAAGAACACCTATTCACCTACTTAAAACTCCAATGGTCGACGTCGACTGTCTGCGTATGACTTCTGTCGACTTTGGGCAGTTAATAATCTTTCCAGAATAAGATTTACCTTTTCCATCACCTATTGGACTATGTCTGGACCTATTAGTTGCGTTTCGCCAACATCGAACCAACCAATAGGGGACCTATACTTTCTGCCGTATAAAGCCTCATACATCGCCATTTGAATACTGGAGTTATAATTGTTATTGTAGACAAACTCAATAAGTGGTATATGATCATCCCAGCTACCTTTAAAGTCAATTATACAGGCTCGTAACATATCCTCTAGTATCTGAATAGTGCGCTTGCCCATCAGTTTGGGGATGAAATACTGTACTAAGTCTTACTTGTGTTCCTAAGCCTTCCTGGAATGACCGCCAAAAATGGGTCGTGAACTGGCTCCCCTGTCCGAAATAATAGATGTGGGAACACCATGAAGTCATACTATTTCCTTGACGTATAACTTCGCATAATCCTCGGCGGAGTATGTGGTCTTGACTGAGAGGAAGTGGGCTGATTTTGTCAGCCTATCCACAATAACCCATATAGAATCCTACTTCCGGGGAGTACGAGGTAAGCCAGTAATGAAATCTATGTTAATCGCTTCCTATTTCCAGGTTGGAATTTCCATCTCCTGTAGTAGCCCACCCAGTTTTTGATGTTCAACCTTAACTTGCTGGCAATTCGGGCATTGAAGCTACGAACTCTGCTACATCCCTTTTCATACCGTCCCACTAATATAAACATTTGAGGTTGTGATACATCTTGGTTGACCCCGGATGAATAGAATAATGGGCATAATGTGCCTCTCCCAGTACTTGCTACCGTAAACCTGCAACTTTCGGTACACAAACTCTGCCTCGATATCGTAGTATCCCACCGATTGTGATTTCAAATGGAGTCTTTTACTTTTGGAGAGTTTTATCTCTATACTGTGCTACAACAGGGTCCTGGTATTGACATTGTTTTACTTCCTCCATGAGGGAGGATTCAACAATTCCTCGAACAGAAACCCTGTCATCACCCGAATCAACTAAGCGGACTCCAAGGGTAGCAAGCTGGCAGATCTCACGAATCATCTCCTTCTATTTCGGTTGTACCTCTGCCAAGCTACCCATTAATTTACGGCTGAGCGCATCCGCCACCATATTTGCCTTCCCTGGGTGGTATAAAATGTCGACATCATAATCCTTCAATAACTCCAGCCACCTTCTCTGCCGTAGGTTTAGCTCCTTCTGCTTAAAGATATACTGGAGGCTTTTGTGGTTAGTATAAATGTCAACATGTACACCATACAGGTAGTGTCTCCATATTTTTAAAGCATGGATCACCACTGCTAATTCCAGATCATGGGTTGGATAATTCTTTTCGTGCTTCCTAAGCTGTCGGGAGGCATAAGCTACAAATCTGCCATTCTGCATTAGAACGCACCGTAGTCCAATACCGAAGGCGTCACGATAAATAACGTAACCGTTTGGTCCATCAGGGAGAGTTAGAACAGGTGCTGTACTCAACTTTTCCTTTAACAGCTGGAAGCTTCGTTCATAAGCATCAGTCCATTGGAATTTAGCCGCTTTTTGAGTTAGTCTTGTTAAAGGCGCTGAAATGGAAGCAAACCCTTCCACAAACCTTCTATAGTACCCTGCTTACCCCAAGAAGCTTCGTACCTCCGTAGGGGTTGTAGGTCTTGGCCAAGCCTTTACGAACTCAATTTTCTACACATTTACGCGAATACCCTCAATCCCAATAATGTGTCCCACAAAAGCCACTAAAGTTAACAAAAATTCATATTTAGAGAACTTAGCGTACAATTACTGGTGTTGGAGTACTCCCGTACCACCCGTTAGTGATCCGCCTGTTCCATCTCCGATCGTGAATAGACCAGAATATCATCAATAAATACTATCACGAACAAATCTAAAAATGGTTTGAACACTCGGTTCATTAGATCCATGTATACCGCTGGAGCATTTGTCAGCCTAAAGGACATCACTTTAAACTCATAATGCCCATACCGGGTCCTGAATGCGGTCTTTGGTATATCTGCCTCCCTTACCCGTACCTGATGATAGCTTGACTGCAGGTCTATCTTCAAAAAACATTGGGCACCCTGCAACTGGTCAAACAAATCATCAATCCTTGGGAGGGGATATATGTTCTTAATTGTTACCTTATTCAGCTGCCTGTAGTCAACACATATTCGCAGCGATCCATTTTTCTTTTTCACAAACAGTACTGGTACTCCCCATGGTGATGTACTGGGCCTAATAAACCCTTTCTCAAGTAGGTCCCTCAACTGCTCCTTTAGCTCTTTTAATTCTGCGGGTGCCATTCTATATGGGGGGATAGAAATAGGCTAAGTATCTGGTGGTCGTCTATAGTGAACTCTATTTCCCGTTCTGGAGGAAGGCCTGGAAGTTCATCTGGAAATACATCTGGATATTCATTAACCACGGGCAATAACTGAAGAGTTGGCACTTTAGCTTCCATATCATGTACGCGGACTAGATGATAAATGTACCCTTTGTTAATCATTTTCCTTGCCTTAATGTATGAAATAAACCTACCCTTTGGTGAAGCTGTGTTTCCTAATCACTTGACAATTACTCCGTCTGAGAATTGAAATCGAACCATTTTATTTTTACAGTCTACGTTGGCATGAAAAAAAGCTAGCTAATCCATACCCATAATAACATCAAATTCCACCAGATCTAACTCTATCAAATCGACCAAGGTACGATGAGTATACACATTTACCGGGTAATGTCTATATACCTACTTTACCACAATAGAGTCCCCTACTGGCATAGCAACCTCAAACGATTCTATTAACTCAGGCTTAATTCCAACTCTACTAGCAACAAAAAGAGATATATATGATAAAGTAGAGCCTGGATCCATCAACGCATATACGTCCTGAGAAAAGATTGATAATGTACCTATGACCACATTCGGCGACGTTTCCTGGTCCTTTCTACTGGCCAAGGCATATATACGGTTAGAAGGATCGCCAGAACTGGAAGTTCCACCCCGGCCTCTACCACGGCCTGCTGGTATCTACATTCCCCGCCCCATCGAGTGCATAGCCAGAGAAGAAGAAGAACCCGCAACTGACCCAGTTGGTTGAGCCATACCACCTGGAGTACTCTTAAGTGGGCATTCTCTTGCAATATGGCCCTGACGGCCACAAGAAAAACAAGCACCAGTAGTCCAATGACATTCTCAAAAATGAGGCTTATTACAATAAGGACATTGGGGTATCGGTGGTCTTGACTGTCGAGAACTCTGGTTCACTTGTATACCTGAAGCTCTAGAACCTTGTCCGGCCCCTGAATATCTAACGCTTTTAACTCGTCCACCTGGAAACTATGGAGGTACGCTCCGAGGTGGCTGGGAGGGGTATCTACCAAACTGCTGGAATCGCCCGCTGCAAAATTCCCTTGGATAATCAACTGACTTAGCCTTCTTAGGTTGGCTTCTATCAAACCCTCTGTCAGGCTGACGCCTTCTATGTCGCTCTTCTACCCCTTGGGCATATGCTTATACCCGGGCAATATCCATGCCTGACTGAGAAGCCATGGCCATACAGCTATCAACCAAATAAAGATCCAAGCCCATAACATATTGATTCACCCTATCTGCCATATCAACTACAATTGTAGGGGCATGCCTTGCCAATGAGTCAAACTCGAGGCTATAGTCTCGAACACTCTTGCTGTTCTGCTTCAACTACAAGAATCTATCCACCCTGGATCGTCTCATTTCTGGAGGCAGGAACTGGATAAGAAAGTTTTCTATAAATTCATCCCATTCAGCTGGAGAAGCACCCTCGCCCCTCGATAACTCCCAAGACTCATGCCAGTTAGCGGCAACATCACGTAGCCGATAGGAGGCTAATACAACCGACTCAGTCTCTAAAGCCCTAATGATCCACAGTGTACACTGCATTTGTTGAATGAATTCCTATGGATCCTCTACAGTTCTCAATCCATGAAATTCTAGAGGGTTACAGGCTAGGAAATCACGGACTCTCAAGCTGTCTTGTCTATTAGCATCATTTGGGCCACGCCTCCAGGCCTGTCCTGCCATTAGCCCAGACAACAGCTGTACGACATCTCTCATAGCTCTATCCTCCGCCCCTTGCTGTGGGATGGGAGGCTCCTGTACTGGAGGTTCAAGATCTACAGCTGCTGCCCCAAGCTCCTATGGAGGTGGCGGCATAGTAGAGTTCGCCGACTGGAGTACAAACCTCGGCATAGACTGGGCACGTGCCCTGGTAACCCTCAGGATCTGACTAATTTCCCCCATTGTTGACTTGGCCTTCTGGGCCGTGGTCGCTTTCCTTGGAGGCATTACAATAAACATATAGATCGGTTAGTGAGGGGTCATCCTAAAAATATAGCTCTATCGCACGATCTAAAATAAGAAAGAAAGTAACATCCTAAATATCCTACAGCCTCCTGTCTATAGGTGTGTTTCACAACACACTGATAAACAAGCCTCTACTAGACACGGTCTGTGGATACTCTAAGAAAGGACCGCTCTGATACCACTTCTATCACGACCCATCCCTGTAGGCCATGATGGGTCTCCGAATTGGACACCCACATGTACCCCGACTAACGATGCATAACCTATCTCCTGCTTACACTCAACAGATATTCAAGGTAAAGGAACATACAAGATGACAAGGCTATAGTAACACATAAGGACGTTCTTAATATAAATATACGCAAGCCGACAAGGCCACCACGACATCGAGAGCACCTGGATTATAAGTCATATTAATATAGCCGTACATACCCGTACATACAACACATATACTACTCAGGCACAACTTATATACAGCCTATACATAACTCATATACAGCTCATATACAACTTAGATACAATTTATATACAACGTATATACAATTTATATACATATACGCTCTACACATATACAACCCACATCTGCATCCACAGACCTCTAAGAGTCAAAAGGATAGTAACATAAGATGGGACAAGGCCCCTGCCGTACCTGTGAACAAAACTTATATACATGCATCAAGTTTTAGTACCCAAAATCAGGCTCCAGCACAATGGAGAATTCTTGGACCGCTGAGAGGGACTCCTATGATGGCGGATCTCCAACCTATGTACCTATACCTGCGAGCATGAACTGCAGCCCCCTTGAGGAAAGGAGGGGTCAGTACGACATATGTACTGAGTATGTAAAGTGTAATGTAACAAAACCGGAAGTATATCCAAAACAGAGGAGCAGGAGAATAATTTATCAAATCGGAAACATGTACCTATACTCTGTGAATCATAAAAACATGCATGCTCAAATTTTCAATATAGCCGGCCCCGTCAGAGGTCCGGTGAATCATATATGTAGTATCAGTATCAGGCCCCGTGCCATCGTCACCTTATTACAACACATCATCATAGTATCAGTATCAGGCCTCGTTCCATCGTCACCTTATTACAACACATCCTCATCATATATATACATATGGATGCCGACCCTCTAGTAAGGGACTCGGTGGACAATAAAGTGAATTGCACGAATCTGATAACCATCCCGGGACTCGAAGAAGAAGTGTTACAGTATACACGAGTAGGGTAGTGAGAAACAAAACACAGTTTAAATCATTATCTGAGACTCAACTATATAAGAGGACTAAGTTATTGTCTAAGAATTCGAGTAACAGTATAGTCATTCTAGCTGCCCTATAAATGCCATTAGGGGATACATTAATTACGTCTCGAGGTTCCTAGACATATAGCAATGTAAGACTATTCACTTAAGAATTCCAGAGTATTTGTCTTCGAATAGTGTTTTGACTAGGAGTCTGTATATTTATTACGTCCTCAGTGTATAAAAGACTCAAGGAAATTAGCTTAACAATCATATAAGATTTAACATTCAGAACTGAATAAAGAGCATTCAAGAATGGAATTACTTTAGACGTTATATCACTGTTTACTTACCTTTACGACATGCCAAAAGAAGAGAAGGGATAGACTTCACATCCCTCTTATGGACTCCCCTTAATCGTGTTTATGACGTTGTCCTCGCAACCTATTTAACACGGAACTAAGACGAGTATTAATAACCCTTAGACTTTTCAGCAACTCAGGCTACCCACTAATATTCATAGCATTCATCCCCTCGCTCGCCTTCTCGACTAGTTCCTTAACTAGTTAAGGTGTTAATAGAAATCGGACAGCACCTCCCCTATAATGTGCCCTATCATCCGAATTCCCAACCACGTCCTTAACACCTGCAGCCAACCAAAAATACAACCAGCAGCCCATACATATGCACATTATGACAATATTACACAATATAACCCCCAATGATTCACACGAAACTATGATACCAAAACTAAAGTTTTTAATCTTTCTTTCGCAAATTCTTTAATTGCACAATGGAGGGTCGTGTGGCTGCAACCAGCAGCCCCCCACGCCCTTATTAACATAAATTCCAGCACCACAATACCTCACCACCCGACCATCAGTCACACACCACAAGCGCAACGCATTATTCGATTACAATTAACTATAGCGATTCCAATTTCGCTTATTTCGAACGCTGAACTTTTCAAACCTTTTCCCCAACTTCCAGAAGCCCCTAAGGTGTGTAATAAACCCTAATTTAACATCATAAACTTCAAATTAGAGGGGAAGAACTTACCTTTCCCGAAATTAGCTAGAACTCGCCGAAATCGCGCCTAAGAATTATTTTTAGCGCGCTGAACCATCGTGGCAGCTTGATGTCTGTTTCTTGGCTGCAACGAACTCTAATTTTATTCTACTAATACTTCCATATCACCGTGGTATATTCTAGATAATTAATTTATTTAACAAAATCGAGACTTACCTTATTTTTCTTCCAAGTCATCGCAATTTTCTCTCTACTTTTAGGGTTTGTTCATGCTTGTTTTTTGCTAGAAATTTGATGAAGGAAGCTGGAGTATATGATACATATCCATACATATATGTGGTCTTAGGGTGTGACACATGTCATCCCCAAGAGGTGACACGTGTCCAGCCCCTATTGGGCCACCGCATCTACATGCTGAAGGAGGGGCTACCACATGGCAGTGGGGCCCACCTCCCCCAAGCAGGTGGGTCACTTACTTGGCCCCAAGAAGGTGGGTCACCTGCTTGCTTAGGTGCTTCCATGTGTCACCCTCCCATTGGCCACCCTGAGTAATTTTTTTTTCCTCCTCGTGGGTTCGTAATCTCGTCTTATTTTAAGAGCCTATGTCATCCGTGCTACGCAACCTTGGTATGTACTCAAATAGATTAAGTATGTAAAACTTCTAAGTTAGGGGCGTACATAAGCAAATCAAGTCCTACGACTCATAACTTGGCCTCCAACTCCCTCCTACTTCTCTTAACCCTATTTCTAACCTCCCCTACCATGGGGTGTCACATTCTCCCTTCTTAGAGTTGTTCAATAGGTTTGTAACTTTAGTGGCTTACATAATAGCTTGTAAGTAACTTAAGGAACCTTTCGAGTTCAAAGATGTGGGGTGTAACATCCTTCCCCCCTTTAGAACATTCATGCCCGAATATTAAATGCAACTTCCCTTAAGAATGTATATAGATTATAGGGAGGTTCCTTTCTCTTATGATATCACATACATTTCCATCCATATTATTAATATACGAGTGCTCAAGAGTTGGGGTTACTTGTAGATATCGGTAACAGGTATGGATACCTTTGTCTTATGTCCTCTTCAGCTTCCCAGGTCATTTCCTCCCGATTTCTATTCTGCCATAGCACCTTGACCGAGGCTACATATTTAGTTCGCAATTTTCTAATCTGTCGATCTAGGATGACGACTGGCTATTCTTCATAGGCTAGTTCTTCAGTGACCTAGATGTCATCCATGGAATG
Source organism: Solanum dulcamara (assembly GCF_947179165.1). Taxonomy (NCBI): domain Eukaryota; kingdom Viridiplantae; phylum Streptophyta; class Magnoliopsida; order Solanales; family Solanaceae; genus Solanum; species Solanum dulcamara. The sequence goes on along the minus strand of NC_077247.1, from coordinate 16,720,049 downwards.
CACTCAGGACAGGTCACCTATACATCTGCGAAGCATTAATACATGAAAAACTAGATGTACTACTTCCAGGTCGGCTGGCAAGTCTAATTCATAGGCAACCTTGCCTATTCGGTGAAGGATCAAGTAAGGATCAATGTATCTCAGAGTCAACTTCCCTTTCTTACCGAATCTCATTACTCCTTTCATGGGAGACACTTTCAAGAACACCCATTCACCTACTTGAAACTCCAATGGTCGACGTGGACTATTTGTGTATGACTTCTGTCGACTTTGGGAAATTAATAATCTTTCCCGAATAAGCTTTACCTTTTCCACCGCCTGTTGGACTATGTCTGGACCCATTAGTTATGTTTCACCAACATCGAACCAACTGATAGGGGACCTGCACTTTCTGCCGTATAAAGCCTCATACAACGCCATTTGAATGCTGGAGTTATAACTGTTATTGTAGAAAAACTCAATAAGTGGTATATGATCATCCTAGCTACCTTTAAAGTTAATTATATAGGCTCGTAACATATCTTCTAGTGTCTGAATAGTGCGCTTGGCCTGCCCATCAGTTTGGGGATGAAATGCTATACTAAGGCTTACTTGTGTTCCTAAGCCTTCCTGGAATGACCGCCAAAAATGGGTTGTGAACTGGGCTCCCCTGTCCGAAATAATAGATGCGGGAACGCCATGAAGTCGTACTATTTTCTTGACGTACAACTTCGCATAATCCTCGGCGGAGTATGTGGTCTTGACTAGGAGGAAGTGGGCTGATTTTGTCAGCCTATCCACAATAACCCATATAGAATCCTGTTTCCGGAGAGTACGAGGTAAGCCAGTAATGAAATCCATGTTAATCGCTTCCCATTTCCAGGTTGGAATCTCCATCTTCTGTAGTATTCCACCTAGATTTTGATGTTCAACCTTAACTTGCTGGCAATTTGGGCATTGGGATACGAACTCTGCTACATCCCTTTTATACCATCCCACCAATATAAACATTTGAGGTTGTGATACATCTTGGTTGACCCTGGATGAATGGAATAACGAGCATATTGTGCCTCTTCCAGTACTTGCTGCCGTAAACCTGCAACTTTCGGTACACAGACTCTGCCTCGATATCGTAGTATCCCACCAATTGTGATTTCAAATGGAGTCTTTTACTTTTGGAGAGTTTCATCTCTATACTTTGCTAGAACAGGGTCCTGGTATTAACATCGTTTTACTTTATCCATGAGGGAGGATTCAGCAATCGTCAAACAGAAACCCCGTCATCACCCGAATCAACTAAGCGGACTCCAAGGCTGGCAAGCTAGCAGATCTCACGGATCATCTCCTACTATTCCGGTTGTACCTCTGCCAAGCTACCCATTGATTTACGGCTGAGCACATCTTCCACCACATTTGCCTTCCTTAGGTGATATAAAATGTCGACATCATAATCCTTCAATAACTCCAGCCACCTTCTTTGCTGTAGGTTTAGCTCCTTCTACTTAAAGATATACTGGAGGCTTTTATGGTTAGTATAAACGTCAACATGTACACCATACAGGTAGTGTCTCCATATTTTTAAAGCATGGATCACCACTGCTAATTCCAGATCATGGGTTGGATAATTCTTTTCATGCTTCCTAAGCTGTCGGGAGGCATAAGCTACAACTCTGCCATTCTGCATTAGAACGCACCCTAGTCCAATACCGAAGGCGTCATAATAAATAACGTAACCGTTTGGTCCATCAGGGAGAGTTAGAACATGTGCTATAGTCAACTTTTCCTTTAACAGCTGAAAGCTTCGTTCACAAGCATCAGTCTATTGGAATTTAGCCGCTTTTTGAGTCAATCTTGTTAAAGGCGCTGAAATTGAAGCAAACCCTTCCACAAACCTTCTATAGTACCCTGCTAACCCCAAGAAGCTTCGTACCTCCGTAGGGGTTGTAGGTCTTGGCCAAGCCTTTATGGCCTCAATTTTTTGCACATCTATGCGAATACCATCAATCCTAATAATGTGTCCCAGAAAAGCTACTGAAGTTAACCAAAATTCACATTTAGAGAACTTAGCATACAATTGCTGGTGTTGGAGTACTCCCAGTACCACCCGCAAGTGATCTGCGTATTCCATCTCCGATCGTGAATAGACCAGAATATCGTCAATAAATACTATCACGAACAAATCTAAAAATGGTTTGAACACTCGGTTCATTGATCCATGTATACCGCTGGAGCGTTTGTCAGCCCAAAGGACATCACTTTGAACTCGTAATTCCCATACCGGGTCCTGAATGCGGTGTTTAGTATATCTGCATCCCTTACCTGTACCTGATGATAGCATGACTGTAGGTCTATCTTCGAAAAACAATAGGCACCCTGCAACTATTCAAACAAATCATCAATCCTGGGAAGGGGATATATGTTCTTAATTGTTACCTTATTCAGCTGCCTGTAGTCAATACACATTCGCAGCGATCCATTTTTCTTCTTGACAAACAGTATTGGTGCTCCCCTTAGTGATGTAATGGGCCTAATAAACCCTTTCTCCAGTAGGTCCCTCAACTGCTCCTTTAGCTCCTTTAATTCTGCGGGTGCCATTTTATATGGGGGGATAGAAATAGGCTGAGTATCTGGTGGTCGTCTATAGTTAACTCTATTTCCCATTCTGGAGGAAGGCCTGGAAGTTCATCTGGAAACACATCTGGATATTCATTAACCACGGGCAACAACTGAAGAGTTAGCACTTCAGCTTCCAGATCGTGTACGCGGACTAGATGATAAATGTACCCCTTATTAATCATTTTCCTTGCCTTAAGGTATGAAATAAACCTACCCTTTGGTGACGCTGTGTTTCCTAATCACTCGACAATTGGTCCGTCTGAGAACTAAAATCAAACCATTTTATTTTTATAGTCTACATTGGCATGACAAGAAGCTAGCTAATCCATACCCATAATAACATCAAATTCCACCATATCTAACTCTATCAAATCGGCCAAGGTACGATGACTATACACATTTATCAAGCAATGTCTATATACCTACTTTACCACAATAGAGTCCCCTACTGGCGTAGCAACCTCAAACGACTCTATTAACTCAGGCTTAATTCCAACTCTACTAGCAACAAAAGGAGATATATATGATAAAGTAGAGCATGAATCCATCAACGCATATACGTCCTGAGAAAAGATTGATAATGCACCTATGACCACATTCGGCGACGCTTCCTGGTCCTGTCTACTGGCCAAGGCATATATACGGTTAGAAGGACCGCTAGAACTGGATGTTCCACCCCGGCCTCTACCACGGCCTGCTGGTATCTACATTCCCCGCCCCATCGAGTGCATAGCCAGAGAAGAAGAAGAACCCGCAACTGACCCAGTTGGTTGAGCCATACCACCTGGAGTACTCTTAAGTGGGCATTCTCTTGCAATATGGCCCTGACGGCCACAAGAAAAACACGCACCAGTAGTCCAATGACATTCTCAAAAATGAGGCTTATTACAATAAGGACATTGGGGTATCGGTGGTCTTGACTGTCGAGAACTCTGGTTCACTTGTATACCTGAAGCTCTAGAACCTAATCCGGCCCCGGCCCCTAAATATCTAACTCTTTCAACTCGTCCACCTGGAAACTATGGAGGTACACTCCGAGGTGGCTGGGAGGGGTATCTACCAAACTGCTGGAATCACCCGCTGCGAAATTCCCTTGGATAATCAACTGACTTAGCCTTCTTAGGTTGGCTTCTATCAAACCCTCTGTCAGGCTGACGCCTTCTATGTCGCTCTTCTACCCCTTGGGCATATGCTTATACCCGGGCAATATCCATGCCTGACTGAGAAGCCATGGCCATACAACTATCAACCAAATAAAGATCCAAGCCCATAATGTATCGATGCACCCTATCTGCCATATTAACTACAATTGTAGGGGCATGCCTTGCTAATGAGTCAAAATCGAGGCTATAGTCTTGAACAATCCTGCTGTTCTGCTTCAACTACAAGAATCTATCCACCTTGGATTGTCTCATTTTTGGAGGCAGGAAGTGGCTAAGAAAGGCTTCTATAAATTCATCCCTTCAGCTGGAGGAGCACCCTCGCCCCTCGATAACTCCCAAGACTCGTGCCAGTTAACGGCTACATCATGTAGCCGATAGGAGGCAAATTCAACCGACTTAGTCTCCGAAGCCCTAATGATCCACAGTGTACACTGTATTTGTCGAATGAATTCCTATGGATCCTCTATAGTTCTCGATCCATGAAATTCTAGAGGGTTACAGTCTAGGAAATCACGGACCTTCAAGCTGTCTTATCTATTAGCATCATTTGGGCCACGCCTTCGGGCCTGTCCTGCCATTAGCCTAATCAACTGCTGTATGGCATCTTTTATAGCTCTATCCTCCACCCCTTGCTGCAGGATGGGAGGCTCCTGTACTGGAGGTTCAAGATCTATAGCTGTTGCTGCCCCAAGCTCCTCTGGAGGTGGCGGCGTAGTAGAGCTCGCCGACTGGAGTACAATCCTCAGCATAGACTGGGCACGAGCCCTGGTAACCCTCGAGGTCTGACTAGTTTCCCCCGTTGCTGACTTGCCCTTCTGGGCCGTTGTCGCTTTCCTTGGAGTCATTACTGTAAACATATAGATCAGTTAGTGAGGGGTCATCCTTAAAATATAGCTCTATCGCACGATCTAAAATAAGAAAGAAAGTAACATCCTAAATATCCTACAGCCTCCTGTCTATAGGTGTGGTGTACAACATACTGATAAACAAGCCTCTACTAGACACGGTCTATGGATACTCCAAGAAAGGACTGCTCTAATACCACTTCTATCATGACCCATCCCCGTAGGCCATGATAGGTCTCCGAACCGGACACCCATATGGACTCCAGCTAATGATGCATAACCTATCTCCTGCTTACACTCAACAGATATTCAAGGGAAAGGAACATACAGGATGACAAGGCTGTAGTAACACATAAGGACGTTCTTAATATAAATATACGCAAGCCGACAAGGCCACCACGATATCTGGAGCGCCCCGGATTATAAGTTATATCAATACAGTTGTACATACCCGTACATACAGCTCATATACTACTCAGGCACAGCTCATATATAGCCTATACACAACTCATATACAACTCATATACAACTTAGATATAGTTCATATACAACGTATATACAGTTTATATACACATACTCTCTATACACATACAACCCATATCTGCATCTACAGACCTCTAAGAGTCAAAAGGACAGTAATATAAGGTGGGAGGGGGCCCCCGCCGTACTTGTGAACAAAAATTATATACATGCATCAAGTTTTAGTCACCAAAATCACGCTCCAGCACAATGCAACGGTCTTGGACCGCTGAGTGGGACTCCTATGCTGGCGGATCCCCAACCTATGTACCTACACCCGCGGGCATGAAACGCAGCCCCCGTGAGGAAAAGAGGGGTCAGTACGACATATGTACTGAGTATGTAAAGTATAACGTAATAAAACCGGAAGTATATCCAAAACAGAGGAGCAGGAGAACAATTTATCAAATCGGAAACATGTACCTGTACTCTGCGAATCATAAAAACATGCATGCTCAAATTTTCAATATAGCCGGCCCCGTTAGGGGTTCGGTGAATCATATATGTAGTATTAGTATCAGGCCCCATGCCATCGTCACCTTATTACAACACATCATCATAGTATCAGTATCAGGCCCCGTGCCATCGCCACCTTATTACAATACATCCTCATCATATATATACATTCGGATGCCAGCCCTCTCGTAAGGGACTCGGTAGATAATGCAATGAATTGCACAAATATGATAACCAGCCCGGGACTCAAAGAAGAAGTGTTACAGTATACACGAGTAGAGTAGTGAGAAACAAAACATAGTTTAAATCATTATCTGAGACTCAACTATATAAGAGGACTAAGTTATTGTCTAAGAATTCGAGTAACAGTATAGTCATTTTTGATGCCCTCTAAATGCCATTAGGGGCTACATTAATTACATATCGAGATTCCTAAACATATACCAAAGTAAGACTTTTCACTTAAGAATTCCAGAGTATTTATCTTCGAAGAGTGTTATGAGTAGGTGTCTGTATATTTATTACGTCCTCAGTGTATAAAAAACTCAAGGAAATTAGCTTAACTATCATGTAAGATTTAACGTTCAGAACTGAGTAAGGAGCATTCAAGAATGGAATTACTTTTGATGTTATATCATTGTTTACTTACCTTTACGACATGCCAAAAGAAGAGAAGGGATAGACTTCACATACCTCTTATGGACTCCCCTTAATCGTGTTTATGTCGTTGTTCTCGCAACCTATTTAACATGGAAGTAAGATGAGTATTAATAACCCTTAGACTTTTCAGAAACTCAGGCTACCCACTAATATTCATAGCATTCATCCCCTCGCTCGCCTTCTCGGCTAGTTCCTTAAGTAGTTAAGGTGTTAACGGAAATCGGACAGCACCTCTCCTATAATGTGCCCTATCCGAATTCCCAACCATGTCCTTAACACCTGCAGCCAACCAAAAATACAACCATCAGCCCATACATATGCACATTATGACAACATTACACAATATAACCCCCAACGATTCACTCGAAACTATGATACCAAAACTAAAGTTTTTAATCTTTCTTTCGCGAATTCTTTAATTGCACAGCGGAGGGTCGTGTGGCTGCAACAGCATCCCTCCACGACCTTATTAACATACATTCCAGCACCACAATACCTCACCACCCAACCAGCAGTCACACACCACAAGTGCAATGCATTATTCGATTACAATTAACTATAGCGATTCCAATTTCGCTTATTTCGAACGCCGAACTTTTCCAACCTTTTACCCAAATTCAAGCAGCCCCTAGGGTGTGTAATACACCCTAATTTAACATCATAAACTTCAAATTAGAGGGGAAGAACTTACCTTTCCCGAAATTGGCTAGAACTCGCCGAAATCGCGCCTCGAATTTTTTTTTACCGCGCTGAACCATCGTGGCAGCTTGCTATACGTTTCTTGGCTGCACCAAACTCTAATTTTATACTACTAATACTTTCATATCACCATGGAATATGCTAGATAATTAATTTATGGAATAAAATCGAGACTTACCTTATTTTTCTCCCAAGTAGTCACAATTTTCTCTCCACTTTTAGGGTTTGTTCATGCTTGTTTTTGCTGGAAATTTGATGAAGGAAGCTGAAGTATATGATACATATCCATACATATATGTGGTCTTAGGATGTGATACGTGTTATCCCCAAGAGGTGACACATGTCCATCCCCCTATTGGGCCACCGCATCTACATGTTTAAGGAGGGGCTGCCACGTGGCAGTGGGGCCCACCTCCCCCAAGCAGGTGGGTCACCTACTTGTCCCCAATCAGGTGGGTCACCTGCTTGCTTAGGTGCTACCATGTGTCACCCTCCCATTGGCCGCCCCGCGTAATTGTTTTTCCTCCCGTGGGTTAGTAATCTCGTCTTATTTTAAGAGCCTATGTCATCCGTGCTACTCAAGCTTGGTATGTACTCAAATAGCTTAAGTATGTAAAACTTCTAAGTTAGGAGCGTACGTAAGCAAATCAAGTCCTACGACTCATCACTTGGCCTCCGACTTCTCTTGACCCTATTTCCAACCTCCCCTACCATGGGGTGTCACATTCTCCCTTCTTAGAGTTGTTCAATAGGGTCGTAACTTAAGTGGCTCACATACTAGCTTCTAAGTAACATAAGGAAACTTCCGAGTTCAAAGATGTGGGGTGTAACACAACCCTTGTGGAAACTTTATGTAATTTGAGTAGTCAAGTGACCTACGTTGTGCCGCGATATTAAATCAAGCGCATAATGGGAGGCAACCCAATAATTTATGTAGCTTCTTATTTTTATTTTTACAGTATCATTTTTTTGTGTTGTTTTGTTTTTACAGATTTACAAAAAGTCTGAGTACCCAAATTTGGACCTAAGGAACATAAGTTGAGCTTAAGTGTGGGGTGCGTGCAACCCTTGATTAAAATTATACAAACATGTTGCGATCTAGGCCCTAAAGGGTCTCATGGAGTATTTCTTACCCTTATGCTTCATCTCTTTGCTATAAATTTCTTTGGGTACAAAGTATAATTTTAAGTGTGGGTGGAATATCTTCCAATACTTTAAAGGTGAAGTATGATGCAATATTTTATTTATTTATTTATTTTTAGTTGATTTTTTTTATTTATAAAAGACCAAAAATAAAAAAAGTTTTTTCTTTTATTATTTAGATTAAAATAGTCTTTTTTATGGATCTTAGATTTTCTTTAGAGCATAATTCGTCCACCCCTTGGTTTTTCTTTTCAGTTCTTTTCCAGGGGGTTCTTCTGAACTGAGTATTTTTTCTTTTTTTAGATTAGATTTCCTTTTCATTTCTATTTATATTTTTTGGAAGAGAAAAGAAAAGACATTTTTGATTTGATACTTGCTATTTAGGCCTAATTTTGAGTGTACATTCTCGAAAATGCTTGAGTACTCATTAAATTACAAACTATTTGACACCTAAACTCAGTCTTGTGACATTGTATATAATTTATTTTCTTTTTTTATTTGTAATGACCCTATCTATCTTAGAAGTACAACTGATCCATCTTAATTTAGACTTGTGTCGTATGTGGTGAGGGTGTTTGCATATATTCCATGTTTTGCATCATAGTCTAGAGCTTGCCTTGCATGTTATTAAAGCAAAATAAAAAGTATTTCTCTGTTTAGAAGATAATATTAGGCTTTCTTTGATTTGTGTTGTACATTTTAGCCTTTTTCAGCTATTATATCACTAGTTAGCCCTTTTGAGCCTGTAGTCTTTTATTGGTAGCCATGTTTATGGCTTGACTCTTTTATTGAATCTCTAATTTTTGCACCTTGATTCCTTAAGCACTGTAGCATAAACTTATTATAATTGTTAAATTTGAAGAAAGGGGATGGTTGAGTATAAATAGGCAATCGATGATACATGCAAAATAATGAGAAAAGCCCTCTTGAAAAGAATGTGACATGAAAAAAAGGAGAGAAAAAAATTACTTGAAAAAAAAAATAAGAATAATGATTGAAGTATTCTTGATGAGATAAAATTACTAGTAAAATAATTATTGAAGAAAGGGATGAAAATATCATGACCCGACCTAGGGCCTAACCATAACACGGAAATCGAAACTATGAGGGGCACCAACCAAGCCTCTTGACATATCATAAGTATAAATAAGGTAAAGTAAATACGGAAATAGCACAATAAAGAGTCTAAATCATAAATCATAAATGTATAGGAGTTCAACAACATAGACTCTGCATCATTTGTCCAACGAATGCCTCTACTAAACAAGAAAGGAAGGGGCTAAGACATGTCCCTAGCTAACCCTCAATAAGAATGTAAACAAAGTCTTAACAATGAAACAATTCATAATTTTCCATCGATGGATGAGGACTCACCAAAACATCGCCGGAAAAAAACTTCTACTCTACTAGCCATGTGTGGGAATGTGATCCTCAACCCCTATATTATGAGACAATGTAGGCAATAATATGCATTAGTACGTTTGAATGTACTAAGTATGTGGGCATGACATCCAATATAACTCATATGATGCAATGATCAATTAAGTACATGACGAAGAGAATAAGTAAAGTCATTATAAAAACATAATGATCAAAACATTTAAAAGGCATATTTGAAATCATGAAAGAACATAAAAGAACACACATATCTGGGATAGAACCATAACTGGCAATAAGACCATGCAAGCTATAATATGGAATCCTGATGTCTCCCCCATACAATGGAAGAAAGGGAAATCTACTTGCAAAGGTGGGCTCTAGCCATCTAGGAGGGTCCATTAGCTAGGGCATAAGGTAAACCTATGGTGGTACGTAGTTATGAATCAAGAGACTTTATATAAGGACCCCATAAGTCGAGTCCCCATATCAAGTCATCATTCGGTGCTAAGTCAAATCCCACGGAATACATAACATAGTAATCATACTTAGTATATATCAAAAACTTGTGCATAAACTTCATAATTCATAGAGTAGCTCATTTTTATGTCATACTTGCAATGTGAGTATAAGCCTTTCAACATTGCAATACCATACTTGAATAATTCATGTCATTAGGTTCCTACGTCACCAACATAGGGCCCTATGTCACCTTTCTTCATAACTTACATGAAATTCATAAATTTAATATAATGGTTGTTCATGATCATAATTCATACTTGAATTTAGAGTAAAACTCATATACATAGTCAATTGAGTGAAAACCATGAGAATACTTTGAAAACAAAGTACTTCATAATCATACTTCATGTAAATCATTGTTTAACATAGCTTCATGCTTGGGAATTCATAATTCAACTTGAAATCACCTAATTAATATAGAAACATACTTATAATGATCATCTATAATGATTAAAAACATCATTGAAACAAACCAATGCAATTCATCAACCTGGGCTTACAAACCCAATTGAAATTTATGAGATTTTGAGTAGAAACCTTGGGACTTCATGGGTGAAAGGAATCCATGGATCAATCCCCACATACCTTGATTGAATATGAACTTGGAATTGAGAAAGGATAATTGTTCTTGAAGAAACCCTAGCCAAACTTCAAGAAGAAGATAAACTCTTGAATGAACCTTGGGAGAGAAGTTGTAAAGTTGTTAGATAGTTAATAAGGGAATGAAATAGGCTTCGGTGTATTTAGGACAATTACATAATGAATCTAGTGCCAAAAACTTCCACATACATTAATAAAAGAATAGGGAGATGACCGAATTACCCTTATTTAACTGAAATTGGGACCCATCACGAGTCATCACCACGGACCATCAAATGCACCATGGTCTGTGGTACCGTCTTTCATAAGATACTTGAGATATTTAAAAAGAGAATTTGGGAGGCTACCCTCTATGAGACCCACCACGGCCCGTGAAGGGTACCACGGTCGGTGGTGGTCTTCCATGGTGGTTTCCTTGGACAATCATTAGTGGGACTTGCAGGGACTGTTTCAGGACCTACTTCATGGATACCATGAAGATTCTTGAATAAATTACCTGATGTAGGACCTGCAAGAAGGTCTACAGAGGTGTTGACCATGGGATCCACCACGGTCCGTTAAAGGCTATATGTCCCGTAGTGGTAAGGCGTGGCCATGGCTTTCTGAAATTTTCTGAGGGACTTAGGGGAAGGGTCACCATAGAGGGCATAATGGCTTGTGATCCCTTTTTGTGGTCCCTTCCCTACAGGATTGGGATTAAGGGACTCCACCATGGTGGAACACTACGAGGAATAGTGTATACCATGCCCCGTGATGGCCTTCTTGGTCATCGCTTGATGCCAAAAATCTGAATTTTTCTAGTATTTTACCTTTTGTTCCTCGTTTCTGAGTTTACAACTTTCAGGGTCTTACAATATCTCCCCCTTGGAAATATTCTTCCTCGAATGGGACTCAATCTAGTATGAATGGAAATGGAAACGAACAAAACATCCAAACTAGACTTCTTCTAACTGACGAATCTTTTCATGTTCTCTAGATAATGCCTCGAGGAAGGGTACCTCCACCTAGAGTAAGGGTTGCTAATGAGGAACAAGATCCTACGATTCTCGATGCTTCGCATGAGGAAGGAGTTACACTTGCAGATTTTCAGAATATCATCACTTTATTGTCCCAAACTGTAGTCAACCAAGCTAATCCACACGTTGCTCCTCCTCTGCCTCAAGTTCCTACACTGCCTTACAGGATTCAGGACTTCAAGAGAATGAATCCACCTGAATTTGATTATTCTAAGCTATATGAGTATCCAATGGAATTCATTGAGGAAGTTTATCAGATTATGTCTTTTATAGGAGTACCTTCGAAATAAAAAGACCGAGCTAGTGGCCTATCAACTCAAGGGCGTAGCAAGGGTTTGGTATGATCAATGGGTTGTTGAGAGGGGTAAAGATATGGTACCCATAGAATGGAAAGAGTTCAAGGGTTCCTTCCTAGATATCACAACCCAACCTAGGGTCTAGTCATAATACGACATTCGAAACCCCAAAGGTCTCTAACCAAGCCTCTTGACATTTCATTAAGCATGCATAAGGTAAAATAAATGTGGAAACAACATAGAAGGAGTCAAAATCACGAATCATAAAGGAAGAATATAACTTGATGACATAGACTCTAAAACATTTATCCAATAATGTCTCTACTACTTTAAGATGTGCGGGGGCTAAGACATGTACGTAGCTCAGCCTCAAACGTATATGAAGTAAAAAGTATTTGGAATAGAAAAAATTCATAAACTCACCCTCAATAAGATGAGGAATTACCAATACTTCGCCAATTGGAACTCAACTACCCACGTGTATGCGTCTGATCCTCAACCCCTACATTATGAGACAATGTAGGCTACAAATATGCATTAGTACATTTGAATGTACTAAGTATGTGGGTATGGCATGCAATATAAATTGTAAGATGCAATGACCAAAAAATGTACATGATAAAGAGGGTAGGTAAAGTCATGAGAAAATCATAATCATCAAAACTATAACTGGCAATAGGACCATGCAAGATATAACCTGGAATCCCGATGTATCTCCATAACATGGAATAAATGCGAATCTACTTGCAAAGGTAGAATCTACCCTGCTAGGAGGGTCATGTACATACGCTATATGTGGATTCATTAGCTAGGACATAAGGCAAACAAATGGTGGCACGTAGTTTAAGGGACTTGAGGCTTCTACTAAGGCTTTTAGTAGGGCCCCTACCTGAAAATCCTCTCGGTGCTAAGTCAAATCCCACAGAATACATAACATAACATAGTAATCATACTTAACATATATCATGGAACTTGTACCTTTAACATGCATAGAGTAGCTCGTTTTCATAACCTACTTGCAATATGAGTATTAGCCTTTCAACATTAGAATATCATACTTGCATAATTCATGTCATTAGGTTCCTAGGTCACCAACATAGGTCCCTAAGTCACTTTTCATCATAACTTGCATAAAATTCATAAATTGAACATAATTGCAATTCATGATCATGATTCGTACTTGAATTTAGAGGAAAACTCATATACATAGTCAAGTTGGATGAAAACCATGAGAATAATTTGAAATCATTGAACTTCATAATCATATTTCATAATATCATCATTGAAAATAGCTTCATGCATCGGGATTCATAATTCAACTTGAAATCATGTAATTTATATAGAAACCTACTTATAATGATCATTGATAATAATCAAAAAGGTAATTAAAACAGCCCAACACAATTAATCAAAATTAGAGTGTAAATGTAATGAAATTTCATGAAATATTTTGGGAAAATTTTGAGACTCCATGGGTTAAAGGAACTCGTGGATGAATACCCACATACCTTGATGAAATCAACCTAGAATTAAATTGGAACCTTGATGAATTTGAAACCCTAGCTTGAAGTTTGTAGAATAAGCTTTGAGAGGATCTCTTAGTCCTGCCTTAGGGGAATTTTGAAGAATGAATTGAATAGGAGGGGAATTTGAATAATTATATATATATATATATATATATATATATATATATTGAATTGAACATTATCGTAAAATTTTCTACGTTCATTGAACTAAACTTGGAAAAAGACCCTTATAGCCTTTATTAAAATCCAATATTTGACCTTACGAGTTGAACTCTACCATTCGTAGAAGTGGCAAAAAGTCATAGGAATGACTCATCCTGCAGATTTTGGGAAACACCTAAAAATCGAGTCTCTGAACTTTTCCTACGAGTCATTATTACAACTCGTAATCATATCTATGGGTCATACACCCAACTCATCTTGCAGGGTTAAAAACCTATAATTTTCCAATCTCAAAAGTTTTTTTACGACTTATTTTGATGAGTCATCAACTCCTCTACAACTCATCCTGTTTAGTCGTAGAGTAGGTCATGAGGGTGGGAATCTACAGGTCATCAGACCTCGCAACAATGACTAGTTTCTATGATTCGTCATTTGACTCGTTAAGTTACCTTCCTTCCTTGGCCAAATTTCCCACCTTAACCTGACTTCTACGAGTTGTCTTTATGACTCATAAAAGTCTCTACAAGTCGTAGACTGATTCGTAGACTTGGGGTCAGTTCATATTCTTCTAAAATTTTCCTTTTGTTCACTTTCCAACTTCCGAGGTCTTAAAATATCTCCTCCATGGGAACATTCATCCTCCAATGAGATTAACTTAGCATAGAAATGACACGTAACGAGGACTACCAACACAACATGAATCTGATGACACATAGAAAATCATAAATCATGAGGTTTTCATACTTAACTTAAATCATGCTTTCAAAAACCAAATTCATGAACATGTATACTTATGAAAGACACACGAAACTGAAATGTAGGAGTTTAATTAATTCGATCATGAACAACTTAGTACCTTAGGCTTGAGTGGAAGGAAAGAGATAAGGATAATGATTTATCATGTCCACTTTCACTTCCCATCTAGCACTCTCTACTTGTTGATTTCTCCACAACACCTTCACGGACACAAAATCTTTATTCCCTAACCTCTTCACTTGCCGGTCTATGATTTCTACCAAACCCTTCTCATAAGTCAAATTTTCTTCTTCGTTCATAATTTCTAATGGTGCAATGGAGTTTGGATCAGCCAAAAATTTTCTCAACATCGATACATAAAATATCTAATGAACCATAGCCAACTCAAATGGAAAATCTAACTCATACGCCACTTTGCTAACATGCTTCAATATTTTATAAGGTCCTACATATCTAGGACTCAATTTACCCTTCTTATCAAAACGTATTACACCCTTCATAGGTGGAACCTTCAAATATACCCAATCATTCACTTCAAATTCTATCTCTCTTCTTCAAATATCTGAATAGGACTTTTGATGACTTTGAGTTATCTTCAATCTTTCTCTTATAATTCCTACTTTCTCCATTGTATCAACTACCAAATCAGGACTAATCAATGCCATCTCACCCACGGCAAACCATCCCATAGGGTATCTACACCTCCTCCCATACAAGGATTCAAAAGGAGCCATTTGGATGCTAGAGCGATAACTATTATTGTAGGCGAACTCAATCAAGGGAAAATGCTCATCCTAACTTCCTTTAAAGTCAATCACACACGCCCTTAACATATCCTCCAAAGTGTGGATTGTTCTTTTAACTTGTCCATCGGTTTGGGGATTAAAAATGGTACTTAGCTTGACTCTTGTACCAACACCTTTTTGAAATGACATCCAAAAATATGAAGTGAACTGAGTATCTCTAATCGATATAATAGATAAAGGATCACCATAAAGTTTCACAAGTTCACGAACATACAACTTAGCATAGTATTCGGCACCATAGGAAGTTTTAATGGTAGAAAGTGTGTTGATTTATTCATTGGTCCACAACAACCCAAATAGAATCATATTTCTTTCTAGTATGAGGCAAATCCATCACAAAGTCCATATTTACATATTTCCACTTCCAAGTAGGAATTTCAATGTCTTGAGCAAAACCTCTTGATCTTTGATGCTCAACTTTCACTTGTTGACAATTAGGAGACTTATCTACGAACTCTACTATGTCCTTCTTCATGCTATTCCACCAAATACACTTCCCTTAAATCACGGTACATTTTGGTAGATCATGGATAGATCAAATACTAAGACCGATGGTCTTCATTCAATATCAATTCCTTTAGTCCATCCATATTAGGGACAGACAAACGACCTTGCTAGTGAAGTACCCCATCTCCCCCTTGGGAGAAAGCCTCAATGGCTTTTTCAACAACTATTTTCTTTAATTTAATCAAAACCAAATCATGATATTATTTGGCCTTAACATCCTCTACAAGAGACGATTCTTAGCCATTATTTACAAGGTCGCCCCCATCATTAGAATCAACGAAACGTACACCTAAATATGTCAATCTATGGACATCCTTTACCAACTCCTTCTTACCTTTCTTAACATGTACAAACTATCCATGGACAACTGACTAAGGGCATCGTCTATAATATTTAGCTTACTCGGATGGTACAACACACTCATATTATAGTCTTTTAGGAGTTCAAGTAACTTCCTTCGCCTAAGGTTCAAGTCTTTTTGGCTAAACATATATTGCAAGCTTTTGTGGTCGGTAAACACATCAACATGCACCCCATAAAGATAATGATGCCAAATTGTCTATGAAAATACAACCTTTGTAAGATCATGATCATGGGATGGATAGTTCCGTTCATGCACTTTAATTTGCCTAGAGGCAAATGATATAACCTTACCATGTTGCATTAAAAAATAACCCAAACCAACACGTGAGGCATCACAATAAATGACAAAAACATCCATACCATCGGGCAACGTGAAAATCGGATCCGACGTAAGATGATCCTTCAATACTTAGAAACTTTTCTCAGTTCATCTGACCATTGAAATTTCACTTTTTTTTGGGTCATCCTAGTCAAAGGTGAAGCAATAGAGGAAAACCCTTCAACTAACCTTTTATAGTATCTGGCCAAGTCCAAAAAGCTTCTAATATCTGAAGGAGACAATGGTCTAGGCGAATTCATTAGTGCCTCTATTTTCTTTGGATCAACCTTAATCCCATCACCGGACACCTAATGTCCAAGAAATGCAACTTTCCTTAGCCAAAATTTGCACTTACTAAACTTTACAAATAGTTTCTTGTCACTCAATGTTTGCAATAGAATTCTCAAGTGACCTATATGATCTTCCTCAAATGACATGACTGCAAATTCAAAATGACCATACCTTCTCTGAAACATTGTTTTGGGAATATCACACTCCTTACCTTTATTCATGATAACCTGAATAAAGATCAATCTTTGAGAAATTACTTGCCCTTTGTAATTAGTCAAAAAAATAATCTATCCTTAGAATTAGATACTTGTTCTTTATGGTGACCTTATTCAATTGCTAGTAATCTATACATATTCGGAGTGATCCATCTTTCTTCCTAACAAACAACACGGGAGAAACCCTATGGTGATATGCTTAGACTTATATAGCCCTTATCTAATAAATCCTTCAATTGCTCTTTCAACTCGTTAAGTTCCATTGGATCCATATAGTAACGAGGTATAGAAATAGGTTGGGTATCGGGAAGGAGATTTATGCCAAAGTCAATTTCTATTTTGAGAGGAATACTGACCAAGTAATCCGAACATATATTGGGAAACTCATTAACTATATGCACAAACTCAAGAGAAGGAGTTTCAGAATCAACATCCCTAACTCGCACTATATGATAAATGCACCCTTTGGAAATTATTTTTTGGGCCTTAAGACATGAGATAAATTGACCTTTAACCACTGAATCATTACCCTTCCATTCAAGAGTAGGCTCATTAGGAAATTAAAATTTGACACTATGGATTCTATAATCAATAGATGCATAAGAGGCATGTAACTAATCTATACCAAGAAAAATGTAAAAATCGGTCATTTCTAATTCAACAAGATCACAAGGAATAACTTTATGCAAGACTGACACAAGACAATTTATGTAGACTCTCTTGGCTAGTGCCAAGTTACTAATGGGAGTATAAACCATAAAAGGTTCTAACAACACTCCGGGGCACACATCAAATCTCCTATAAAGGTAAGAAGTAACAAAAGACAAGTTGCCACCCAAATCAAGTAATGCATAAAAATTAAAGTTAAACACCCGTAACATTCCCGTGACCATATCGAGAGTCTCATCGACATCTTGCCTAGCATAAAGAGCATAGAATCACTTATTGCGTTGACCACATTTATTTTTATTAAATCATGATGTGATGGTTATGGACTCTATTCAAACGTTTAAGAAAACTAATGACTATGACTAAGGGAGTCTTGAATGAAATGGTGAATTGTGGTGAGAGGCTTTCTCACCTAAGCTAATGGATTCTTTATGCAATAAGGATAATTCTTGCATACTTGAATAAATAAAGGTTTTAACGAGCTATTCTACCGAATGATGATTTGATGTCTCAAATTATAAGTATGTTTATTGTTACTATGATATACTATTCCATTGGATTTGACTCAACACCAAATGAGGCTCAAGGTGTGGTTCGGTAAAGGAATCCTAGAAGCAACCTCTTGTTTTATTAAGTATGTGCCAACATAGGAGCCCTTGTAGGCTAGGCTAGTGGATCCATAAATGGTCGTTAAATATTAAAAGAAATAAATGGTGATGGAGTTATACCTAGGCAAGTAGTCTCCCCAACCAATGTAGAGGCTTACATTGGATTCCATGTTATAGCTCACATGGTCTTAGGTTATAGTCATCTTCCCACAAATGAATGTTTCAAATGTTATTTACTTTGTTTCTCATGCATTCACTTACTTATGTACTTTACTTAATAAATGTCCTAATGATTTCAATTATGTTGCATGCCTACATACTTAGCACATTCAAAGTACTAACACATACTTTTTTTCCTATATGATATTCCTATTTAGGATCGTCGTTCCTCATCATTCTCCTCTATGTGGCTAGTTGGGATCATTTGTAGGCAACTATTTGGTGAGTTCCCATCTTTCGGGAACAATATTCCTTTTCTTTATAGCTTTTGTTTTGTTCAAATCTTTAAACATCTATCTTGGTACTTCATTTCTAATTTGATTGAGGGTAACCTAGGGACATGTCGTAGCTCCCGCCAAGTTTAAGACTAGAGGTATTGTTAGACAAATGCAAGACAAATCTTGATTATTGATATTTCTCCTTATTTCTGCTTGCTTATTTATTGCCATTACCTATTAAAGGCTTAATGAATTCTAAGAGGCTTGTTTGAGGTACCATCGAGTTCATCATTTATTATATCACGTCTAGGACCTGGGCTTGGGTCATGACACAAGCTCTCAATATGTCCTCCAAGGTCTAAATGGTAAGCTCATCTTAACCATCGGTTTGAGGGTGAAAAGTTGTGTTAAGCTTAACTTGAGTACCAAGACCTTTTTTGGAAAGGCCTCTAAAATTGAGATGTAAATTGAGTACCTCGATCCGAAATTATAGATAATGGACCACCACGAGGCTTAACCAACTCTAGCATACATAATCTAGCATATTCCTTGGCTGAATAAGAAGTCTTAATGCGAAGGAAATGAGCTGACCTGGTCATTTAGTCAACAACTACCCAAATATAATCATTCTACCTATGAGTATGATGAAAACCTATAATGAAGTCCATATTCAAGGCTTCCCACTTCCAAGTAGGAATCTCAGTATCTTAAGATAAATCTCTTGGTTTTTTATACTCAACTTTCCATTGTTGACAGTTACGATATTTGGCCATGAACTCGACAATATCCCACTTCATTCCATTCCACCAATACACTTCCCTCAAATCTCTATACATCTTTGTGGAAACCATATAAATAGAATACTGCAAACTATGATCCTTGAACAATATTATTTCCCTCAAGCCATCAACATTGGGAACACATAATCGGCCTTGATATATCAATACACAATCTCCCCCTTGGGAGAAAGCCTCAATGGATTTTTCTGCAACCGCTTTCTTCAAATCAACCAAAGTAAAATCATTATCTTGTTTGCCCTCAATATCTGCTAACAGATCTGCCATAGAAGTCGAATACGAGTAAGTAACTTGGGGCAAGATACAGACTTTAGAGTATCTTGGGGAGGAATTGCATCAAGTGATCCTCGCTCATTCCATTTCCCAAATGACAAGAGATGATTCAGAACCATTTTGAATAACAACACTACCATCCTTGGAATCGGCAAAGGGAACACCATGTTCATCAAATCCATAAAATCTGCAGGAGCATTCATTAGTCAAAATACATAACAAAGAATTCAAAGTGACCATACCAAGTTCTGAAAGTCATCTTAGTAATTCACATTTCCTTACTCGGAGTTGATGATAACAAGATAAAATATCAATCTTTGAAAAGTAGCTTGCTCCTTGAAATTGATCGAAGAAGTTGTCAATCCTAGGAATAGGATACTTATTCTTAATTGTGATCTTGTTCAATTGTCGATAGTCAATACACATACAGAGAGGATCATTTTTTTCTGACAAAGAAAATTGGAGCACCCCATGGAGAGATGCGTGGTCTAATAAAAACCTTATCCAACAAATCTTTCTATCGATCCTCTAACTCTTTCAATTCTGCCAAAGCTATTCGATAAAGAGGAATAGAGATAGGTTGGATATCGGAGAGAAGATCGATACCAAAGTATATTTCCCTTTCGGGAGGAATACCTGGGAGATCATCTGGAAAGACTTCTAAAAACTCATTAACAATTAAAACTTACTCAAAAGTAAGAAACTTTAAAGCATGAGACGAATTGACCTTTAAACATGGAATACTACCTTTCCATTCTTGGACTGGCTCATTAGGAAACTAAAAACTGACCACATGGGTCCTATAATATATAGAAGCATAACATGCATGAAGACACTCTATATCGAGAATAACATTAAAATGCGTCATATTAAGCTCTACAAGATCAATTAGGGTTATTTTATGAAAAATTGAAACTAGGGAATTTCGATAGACTCTGTTAGCCATTACTAAATCACCAATAGGAGTATAGACAAAAAAAGTCTCCAACAAGATCTCAGAACTAATAACAATTTTTATAGTAAGATAAGAAGTAATAACTGATAGGGCAGCATCTGAATCTAATAATGCATAAATATCCAACTCAAAAACTGTTAACGTACCTGATGAAGTACCTTCCTAGGTCGTGTAATCTGAAGGAGTACTAGGCTAAACCTGTTGATGAATTTTTCTTTCTTTTCTAGCATCAATTATACAGTCTCTCCTCTTATGTCCACGCTTACCACAACCATAGAAACCATATGTGCCAGCCATGCAGTCCCCTAGATAGTTCTTACAACACTTGTAGCACAAGAGGTAGGATTTATCCTTTCCATCGATCTTCCTCGAATACGAGTCACATGTTTCCCCCTTCGACATCTTCTAATGATTGAAGTAGTTACTTCTCATAATATTTAATTTTCTAACCCATTTGTTTCTCTTAACACTCATCAGGAGTTACCAATTGTTGATTTAACTGAGTGCACCTCCTGAGGCAATAACAAGATGACATCATTAAACAATGTATTAGAGATATCAGCACTTGAAGGTGGATCAATCGGAGCGAAAATGCTACTATCTTGATAAATATATTTTGGCTACTCTCTTCTTGATGAAACATATTCTTAAATGCATAGGACCCGAGTTAGAATAAATCCTTATAGGGTTTAACTCTATCACACAATATAAGAATGATGAAAGAGGTGAAGTATTTCCTAAAATACCTAATAGGCTCCTATTCATAGACGTGTCACACTTCATACAGATGAATGAGACTCAACTCAACATGGCATGTTAGACACTCTAGGATACTTTAAACCTTGTGCTCTAGTACTAAGTTTGTTGTCATGAACCAACCCCGTAGGCCGCAACTGGGGTCCGAATTGGACCCACTTATGCGTATCTATCAGCTACCCTTAAGTTGAACCGTGTGTGATGTAATGCTATATACAAACCCCATTGGGTCAAAACTCTTTTTCAAGAACCTGTAGCCTCATTCACCTATATCATAATAGGAAAGGGCATGCGAGCCAATGAGGCTGCCATACCACGAAAACATTTGCAATATGTCGTATGAGCACAACTGAAACAAACTTACAAATAACCCACATACACATGTCTACAGACCTCTAAGAGTAATAACTGCATTATATGGCGGGACAAGCCCCCACCGTACCTCTGAATAAATAAATATACATATTAAATGACCAGTATCAAAAATTAGGCTCCAGGATAGTAAAGCACTTCCGACATAGCTGAGAGGAACTCCTAAGCTGACCAATCTCTAAAATGAACATATGTACCTCCGGGCATGAAATGTAGCCCCCCAGAGAATGAGGAGTCAGTACAACATATGTACTGAGTATATAAAGCATAACATATCATAACTGAAACAACAACTGAAATGGGGATACAAAAGACATGTATAACAGTTAGCAGTTTACTATACGAGCAGCTTAGGACATGCAATCATATACCTTATCATACCCTATACCTGGCCCTCTAGTGAACTCGGTATTTTAATCATTTCATCATAATCATGTGTTTTCATATCATCATATATATCATTTTATCATATCGTCGTATACGGCATCATATCATTGTATATGGTATCATCTCATATGTCATCACAGTATATTCGGTCCATTCTAGGGCTCGGGGTCACAAATATATCCCTATATTTTCATATGCATGCCTACATAAAGTATCCGGCCCTTTAGTAAGGGACTCGGTGAAAGAGTAATGTACGTCTATAGCATACTATCATCATATAGTAAAATAAGCCGAGGAACATTCGGCCTAATCCGTAATTTTAAAACAATGCCGAAGAACATACGGCTCAATCCATATTTTCCATTATATCATTATATACATATCCGGCCCGGGATGCGGTGATGAGCATCATTACGTACGGCGTCATCGTATTCTTCACTTTATCGTATACGATATTTCACCTTCGTATACTTCATACATATATATATATAGCCAGATTGGGACTCGGTGAATGAATAGTAAAACTAGGCACGACCGCGTTCCAGGACCTCTGATGGGACTCAGAGGAAGATGGGTTACAAAGTGCTCGAGTAGAATAGTGAGAAACTATATGCAACTAAGTCATCATTTGAGACTCAATAAAACAGTCAAGTGAATCGTCATCTGAAGATCAGAGTAGTAATCATCTCAAGTATCTTCTAAACATCGTTACGGAGCATATCAACTGGAGTTTCAGGAATCGTAGACATGTATCGAGACAAGGTTAAACAACTTATGGAAGTAGAGACATTTGTCATTGCAGATACTTTAGGAATAGGAGCTGACACATTCAAGTATTATTCAACAGATAGGAGACTCGAGGGTAGTTCAACTATTTTAAGAATTCTAATACCAGGTAGTAAATAAAAGTCACAAGTTATAAATGGAGCTTATAACTGGAACTACCTCCACCTCATATCATATGATATTACATTTATACCTAATATATTCCAAAAGGAAGAACAAACAGGCTTTACATATACTACTGTTCATGATCTAGTAGCCTGGAAAGGCAATAACTCAACTATTATCGAAGTCTTAACATTGCAAAGTGAATACAGTTTATGAATTACACTTAGAGTTTCAAGAGTGGAATTATTCCCACATTTTGTATACAAACCATTCATAACTTATAACTAAGACATGCCAAAAGAAAAGAAGAATAGCTCTACATACCTGTTATGGCTTAGTCTTTGTCCCGGTCTCCTTGTCATCCCGTGAACCTAGGTAACATGAAATCACTATGAACATCAACCTATTTAGACCTTCAGCATCTTACATTACTTAAGAGTATTCATAAACCCCATTCCCTCGCTCGCCTTCTTGACTAGTTCCTTAACTAGTTAAGGCGTTAAATTAAATCGGACAGCACCTCCCCTATAATGTGCCCTATCCGAATTCCCAATCATGTCCCTAATATCTACATCCAAAAAAAACATAAAAAGAAGCTCATATATATAGAAAAATTTGCGACATTATACATTACAACCTCCGAACGACTCGCTCGAAATTACGATATCCAAAATAGGGTTTCTAGTTTCTATTTTGTGAAACCTTTAATCGTATGAAGAGTGGAATCATGTGGCTGAAACCATCAACTTACACACCTATTTTATAAAACATTTATACCCTGAAACACACACCACCCAACCAGCAGCAGCCTCCAAACACACCACGCCTCACTTCGACTACAATTTAACTACGGCGACTTCAATTTAGATTGTTTCTTTCGCTGAGCATCCCCACGATTTTTCCATACTTACAGCAGTATAAAAGGTACATAATACACTCCATAACAACCACATAAAGTCCAAATTTAAAGGAGAAACCTTACCTTACATGAAATTGGCCAAACTAGCCAAAATCGCGCCTCGAAACCCTTCTTAGCGCGCTGAAACTGTGTGGACTGGTTGCTGTCCATTTTGGCTGCACAAAGCCGTGATTTTATACTTATAATAACTCCATATAATCGTGGTATATGCTGGATAATTAATTTACGGAGTGAAATTGGGACTTACCTATTTTTTCTCCAAGCCGTCGCTACTTTCTCTCTCAGCTAGGGTTTGCTTTCTTTTCTTTGCTTGCTGCAGATTTTTTTGGATAGGGAATGAAGTTATGAGTCATTTAACATGTATATAAAGGATTCCTTGGAGGTGAAACGTGTCATCCCCTTAGGGTGACACGTGTCAAGCCATGATTGGCCCTTATATCATGCTGCCAACTAGGGGCTGCCACATGGCAGTGGGGTCCACCCCCCCAAGCAGATGCATCACCTACTTGAACCTAAGTAGGTGGATCACCTTCTTGCTTAAGGTGCTTCCATGTGTCGCTCCTCCATTGGCTGCCACGTGTTATCTTTTCCCCTTCCTCGCGGGTTCGTAATCTCGTCTTATTTTAGGAGCCTATGTAATCCATGCTACGTAAGCTTGGTATGTCCTTAAGCAACTCAAGTGTATAAGAATTCTAAATTAGTAGCTTACATAGGTAAATCGAGTCCTACGACTCATTACTTGGCCTCCAATTCCTTCCGGATTCTTATGACTCTATTTCCAACCTTCTCTACTATAGGGTATCACATTCTCCTTTCCTTGGAGTCGTTTAATAGTGTCGTAGATTATCCGGATCACATGATAATGTCTAAATAACTTATGAGATATTCCGAGCTCGAGAGTTTGGGGTGTAACATCCTTCCCCCCGTTAGAACATTCATCCCCGAATGTTGAATAAAACTTCCCTTAAGACTTTATACAAACTGTAGGGAGATTCGCTTCTATTCCAATAACATACATTTTCATCCAAGTAATTAATATATGAGTTCCAGGAGTGGGGGTTTACCCGTAGACATTTGGAAATAGGTACGGATACCTGTGTTTCATGTCCTATTTAGCTTCCCAAGTTATTTCTTCATGATTCTTATTCCACCACGGCACCTTGATAAAAGCTACATCCTTAGTTCGCACCCCTTTTAATCTGCCGATCCAGGATGTCAATAAGTTGCCCCTCGTAGGATAACTCCCTGTTACATAGAGCTCCTCTCCGGGAAATATTCTTGGAGGGTCGTTTATATACTTACGGAGTATTGATCTGTGAAAACTGAATGTATTGCTTCAAATAGGACAGTAGGTCCCACTCATAGGCAGCTTTATCCATCATAACCCATATAAACTTATACTTCTGTAGAGTGTGAGGTCAGCTTGGACTATAACCTACCTTAATTGCCTTCTATTTCTGAGTCGGGATTCCCATCCCCCGTAACAAGCTATCAAGCCTCTGATGCTCCACTTCATTTAAGCTATTATACAATTCCTCTTAATTCAACTTGTAACACCTTAGGTATGCTATCTTGCTCTTTTACTCAGATTTTCTTTCCAGTTTTACTACCAAACATTATGTTGTAATTCTTATACAAAAGTGTGTAGGTACTTAAAGAAATTCAGAAAATGCCTTAGCATCGCTATACTAGTAGCTTACCTCCTTCAGTCGAGGTCAAGGCTCCACTATGGCTTTTGTCCTTAATATCGATTATATCTTACTAGTTCTGCCTCGAACCATTACACTTTTCCTTAATCGATTCTAAATGTGGCCATCACACTGCTATTATCGACTTCTTTTTATCGAGTAATCCCTTAATCTTACTCTTAATATGCCAATGTTCATAGGCCGCATAACTATTCTTGTGCTATTTGCATGAAGTGCGTTCCATTTTAGTTTTAATCTTTCCTTCTCTTGGCTTACTCTACTCTACATGCGTCATTATACTATCGCGCACTTACAGTCTCTTTTGTCATACTTGTTTCTTTTCCTTTTTCATTTCACAGGGGGTCACCCATCCTAGTGCTACTCTCACCCAAGCATGCTTAACTTCAGAGTTTTGACAAAATCTGATACATTAGTGAAGGTATGATCGTGTCCATCCCTTATGGGGTCTCGTTTAAAGTTTAAGCGTTCCCATTTACATACAATAGCATCAATTGATTTTCTCTTATGCTTGTACTTCTCTTGTCCACTTCCCCCCTTTTAGGGTGTACCCATGTCATCCTCCATTTATTTTCAACTATTCACACGCGAATGATTCTACTCCAACATTTTTAACATGCTGCACCATGTCCACATCTTCTGTTAGATCGTCCATACGTTTGATTGTTCTTATAAGAACCCCTAGCACAACCATAGGGTGCTTTGGTATTCGCAATATATCATATAAAATCTCATCTGACAGTTGGTACTCGAGTAACATCCGTAATGTAGCAGTGCATTCAAACCCATATTCTATTCATCCCAATCAGTAATTGGCTCGTGCCCATGATCGGTTCAAACCCTCCACTTGAGAGTACTTATACTTTGATGATCCGTGTTTCGAGCTTCATCATAACACTAGCCTGATTCCAGTGGATACCACTTATCCTTCTAATAACCTCATAATGCAGCAGTTGTTCTATAAATCAACATTCTCTCTTCTTGCAGGATCTCACTAATCTCCAAAGTGGAGTCACGTATACATAATACTTCTTTATGCCTCATGATTTTTTTTCTTTATCATGTGCTTAAGGCTCACTTTTAATCCTGCTTAAAACCATATCAACTTCGTTGTAGTAGTGGCCTTATCTTATCACCTTTTTATCGTACTATGCCTTCAGTTCATAACTATCTATTTCCCTTTTCGTTCGATTCTCATACTTAATTAATCATTTCTATCTCGAGTGTCTCCCCTGGTAATCCTTTCACTTCTCTTTTCTATGTCCATTTTGTTTTGTGCTCAGGAAGTTCCATGTTACTCCTATATCCTCCGAAAAACATTAGTTTTACATGACCTTCCTTTCTTGTTTTCAAAACATTTCTTGTTTATCTCTATCTGCTCTTACTATACCAGTCATTTCTGGCATTCATCCTGTCTTGTCGCTGGTTCACTTTCGCTACCCTTTGACCTTTTATTCTGAACTCTCCTTATAAAGTTGTGCAAGTCCTTCTTACTCGTTCACTATTTGCCCTTCTATTCTTCCTAAATCACCTCGTATCCTTTAATTACTTCTTTACTAGGCTTTCCTTACTCTCATAACGATCTTCGTTATATTCACATAGTATCTTGTTCGCATTCAATCCCATAGTATAACACTGTTTAACTTTCTTCACGATTCTTACTATGGGTTACTTACCCTTCTTAGTTAGTCTTATCCTTAACGTCTCACAAGCTGTCTTATTAATACTTCACATCTGTCACCATCCTTTGTCCCTTGTACTCTCGTCTTCATCATATTGTTACTTCTTCTAACTATAACTTGTCATAGTTTATCCTTATGTGCCAATTCAGTCGGTGCCTTAATATATCGTTCTATTCATATCTATCAGTCTTTCCTAAGTTAGCTTTGTTGGCTTATAGGTCCTTTCCAACTTCGTTCTACTATACCAGTATTGACCTCCTAGTTTCTATTGCCATTAATTTCGCAATTAACTTATTTCTCGAGGTCGGCCATACTTGTTTAGTCAAATCTCATCATTGTTGTGAGCACCACCTTTCAAGACTTACTACAGTCCTATATCTCATTCTCTTTTTATTTTTATGAAAATTTAGGCAGAGTTTCCTCTATATTTCTTACTATGTCAACACCTGCATGCAGAAAATACCAACAATGCCGCATAGGGCACACATGTATATATTCAGATCATATCAGATTACAGCCACACAGGGCACACATATATAGTCATGTCATCTCATCTCGCAGCCACACAGGGCGCCGACACTTAACAGTATGGAAATGGACTTACCTGTTATGTCCACTCAAGCTGCACCTGTTACACTTTCCTATTTACCTTTTCTTTCACTTTTCAATTGTATATGTCAATCGTATTTCAATACCTTACCTGATATATATCTTTCATGCCTTTGCTTACCTGCGTGTTATGTAACTTCCGATATCATTAGTTGCTTTGCTTCTATCGATGTGGTCCTCCTGCTAAAATCACCAATTAGTATGAGGAATTTCATTCCTTATGACTCGGCTCTATTGCACGATCTGAGATATGAAAGAAAGTAACATTTTAAATGTCCTGTAGCCTCCTATCTATAGATGTGGTGCACAACACACCGATAGAAAAGACTCTACTAGACACGGTCTGTAGATATTCTAAGGATGAACTGCTCTGATACCACTTCTGTCACAACCCAACCCCGTAGGCCACAACTAGGGTCCGAATTGGACCCACTTATGCGTATCTATCAGCTACCCTTAAGTTGAACCGTGTGTGATGTAATGCTATATACAAACCCCAATGGGTCAAAACTTTTTTTCAAGAACCTGTAGCCTCATTCACCTATATCATAATAGGAAAGGGCATGCGAGCCAATGAGGCTGCCATACCACGAAAACATTTGCAATATGTCGTATGAGCACAATTGAAACAAACTTACAAATAACCCACATACACATGTCTACAGACCTCTAAGAGTAATAACTGCATCATATGGCGGGACAAGCCCCCACCGTACCTATGAATAAATAAATATACATATTAAATGACCAGTATCAAAAATTAGGCTCCAGGATAGTAAAGCACTTCCGACATAGCTGAGAGGAACTCCTAAGCTGACCAATCTCTAAAATGAACATCTGTACCTCCGGGCATGAAACGCAGCCCCCCAGAGAATGAAGGGTCAGTACAACATATGTACTGAGTATATAAACCATAACATATCATAACTGAAACAACAACTGAAATGGGGATACAGAAGACATGTATAACAGTTAACAGATTACTGTACCTGCAGCTTAGGACATGCAGTCATATACCTTATCATACCCTGTACCCGGCCCTTTAGTGAACTCGGTATCATAATAGTTTCATCATAATCATGTGTCGTCATATCATTATGTATATAGCATACCATCATCATACAGTAAAATACGTTGAGGAACTTTTGGCCCGATCTATAATTTTAAAACAATACCGAAGAACATACGGCTCAATCCATATTTTCCATCATATCATCATATATATATCCGGCCCGGGATGCGGTGACGAGCATCATCACATACGGCGTCATCATATGCGTCACTTCATTGTATATGATATTTCACCCTCGTATACTTCATACATATATATAT
This sequence comes from Solanum dulcamara, assembly GCF_947179165.1. NCBI lineage: Eukaryota > Viridiplantae > Streptophyta > Magnoliopsida > Solanales > Solanaceae > Solanum > Solanum dulcamara. The sequence goes on along the minus strand of NC_077247.1, from coordinate 16,690,820 downwards.
AGCCGGCTCGGTACTCGGTGAATAAATAGTAAAACTTGGCACGACCGCGTTCCCGGCCCTCTTATGGGACTCAGAGGAAAATGGGTTACAGGGTGCTTGAGTAGAGTAGTGAGAAACTATATGCAACTAAGTCATCATTTGATACTCAATGAAACAGTCAAGTGAATCGTCACCTGAAGATCAGAGTAGTAATGTCTCAAGTATCTTCTAAACATCGTTACGGAGTATATCAACTGGAGTTTCAGGAATCGTAGACGTGTATCGAGACAATGTTAAACAAATTATGGAAGTAGAGACATTTGTCGTCGTAGAGACTTTAGGAATAGGAGCTGGCACATTCAAGTATTATTCAGCAAATAGGAGACTCGAGGGTAGTTCAACTATTTTAAGAATTCTAATACCAGGTAGTAAATGAAAGTCACAAGTTATACATGGAGCTTATAACTGGAACTACCTCCACCTCATATCATATGATATTACATTTATACCTAATATATTCCAAAAGGAAGAACAAACAGGCTTTACATATACTACCGTTCATGATCTAGTAGCTTGGAAAGGCAATAACTCAACTATTACCGAAGTCTTAACATTATAAAGTGAATACAGTTTATGAATTACACTTGGATTTTCACGAGTGGAATTATTCCCACATTTTGTATACAAACCATTCATAACTTATACCTAAGACATGCCAAAAGAAAAGAAGAATAGCTCTACATACTTGTTATGGGTTAGTCTTTGTCTCGGTCGCCTTGTCATCCCGTGAACCTAGGTAACATGAAATAAATACGAACATCAACCTCTTTAGACCTTTCAGCGTCTTACATTACTTAAGAGTATTCATAAACCCCATTCCCTCGCTCGCCTTCTCGACTAGTTCCTTAACTAGTTAAGGCGTTAACGAAAATCGGACAACACCTTCCATATAATGTGCCCTATTCAAATTCCCAATAACGTCCCTAATATCTACAGCCAACCAACAACATAACTAGAAGCTCGAGTGTATAAGACTTCTAAATTAGTAGCTTACATAGGTAAATCGAGTCCTACGACTCATTACTTGGGCTCCAATTCCTTTCGGATTCTTATGACTCTATTTCCAACCTTCTCTACTATAGGGTATCACATTCTCCTTTCCTTGGAGTTATTTGATAGTGTCATAGCTTATCCGGTTCACATAATAATGTCTAAAGAACTTAAGAGACATTCTGAGCTCGAAAGTGTGGGGTGTAACATTTGTCATGACCCAAGCTACACCCTAGTTACGACACGGCAATGAGAATCCTGAAGGACCCCAACCAAGTCTCTTAGTGTATCATACGTTAGCATACATAAGGTATTTAAAGTAGTAAAGTCAGGACATAGTTGAAGAAATAAAGTTTCAATAGGAATACCTCATGAAAGTAGAGAACAACATCAAGAATGCGACAACATAGACTACGTAAACATCTAACATGCCTCTATCAAACTAGGTGGGGGCATAAGACAAGGTCTATCTGACCAATGAAAACATATAAAGTAATAAGAATGATGAAAAGATTAAAATAAGGTCTTTTCCTCAAAGCATGAGGACTTGACTCAACTCTAGCCATGAGTAGGAGGTGCACGATGTTTGTCCAATTCCTATATTATGATACAATGTAGGTAAAACATATGCGTTAGTACATGGAATATACTAATTATGAGAGAAGTATGCATGAAGAATGAAAATATGACATAATCAATATGAGCATGGGATGCATGCCAATATCTTTAAAGCATGAGTAAAACCTTGAAAACATTTAAACATCGCAATCATGTGGTCAATACATCAAAACATCATCATGAGGACTTATACCTTTACATATACCTTTTGTGTGGGATAGGACCTTAACCGATACTTAAGACAATGTGAGCTATAATATGGAATTTGATGTACTCCTACATCTAGAAGGGGGAGGCTACTTGCTAAGTTAGACTCCGTGGTGGGACTTTCTTTAAAATTGAGCTATTTATGGATCCACTAGCCACACCATGTTGGCACTTTAAACCTATGAGGGCAAAGTAGTTAGGGACTAAAGGTTGCTACTAGGATTCCCTTGGATAACCACTTTGGCTACCAGACTGAACCGCAATGTTCTCTCAGTTCTTAGTCATTATCCCAATGGATGTCATAAATCATAGTTATTTACATTATTAGGAAATGCTATATTAGATACTAATCCATTATTATAAAATAATCATAAGTGTAACTCATTCATCATCCTTTTCATTAGTATGTGAGGAAAACCCATCACAACCTTTATACTTTGTTGGAAACATCATAATCATTAATTACTTTTTATGAGTTACTCATAAGCCTTGATAGTCATTCATAAAACATCCATTGACATCCTTCATAGTTCATGATAATAAATCCTTGAAACTATACTTGAAAATAGAACATAGCATGGGTCATTGAATTTTAACTTGAAATCATGTAATAGGATATGAATTATGCATAATTTGATCAAATATCATAAGATAAATCATAATCAAGAAGACCCATTCAAATTCCATGAAAGACTAGGGCTTAGAAGATGAATTCATAAAAGATATTTGGAGAAAACCTTTGGACTCCATGGATGAAAGGATCCATGAATTAATTCCCACATACCTTAGATTTTAGAATCCCTAATTTTCTCTTGAATTGGAGACTTGACTTGATTTCTCTAGGAATTTGCTTAAGGAAGAAGAAGACTTAGAGAGAGATCTTTAGTGAGAGAATTTTAGGACTTTGGATTTTAGGGTGAGAATGCAAGAGTTAGGAGGGATTAGGGTAGTTAATAGGATATAATAAACACCAAAAAATCATCCACATTCATTAATGAGACAATAGAAAAAAGATCAAAACACCCTAACTTAACTGAATTGGGCATCTGTATGGATGAGCCACGGCCCGTGAAGCTCACCACGAGTCATGGTGATGATTGTTGTCCTTAGGGCTAGACAAGGTCAGGAAAGGTAGATTCCATGGAGGCCATTGCAGCTTGTGGTGCTTATCATGGGTCATGGTCTCTATCGTGGTCCTCACCCTAACTCAAGAGTCTTGGAGGTCAATTTCATGGATGGCTTCACAGTCTATGATACGCACATTTTTTTTAATCCTATTTTGGGTGGATTGGGTCGTGTTGTAAATGCCCTGGCTAAACCTATTGATGGTAGAGGTGAAATTTCAGCTTCTGAATTTCGATTAATTGAATCTGCCGCCCCGGGTATTATTTCACGCCATTCCGTATATGAGCCTCTTCAAACCGGACTTATTGCTATTGATTCGATGATCCCTATAGGGCGTGGTCAATGAGAATTAATTATTGGGGACAGACAGACTGGTAAAACAGCAGTAGGCACAGATACGATTCTCAATCAACAAGGTCAAAATGTAATATGTGTTTATGTAGCTATTGGGCAAAAAGCGTCTTCTGTGGCCCAGGTAGTAACTACTTTACAGGAAAGGGGAGCGATGGAATACACTATTGTGGTAGCCGAAATGGCGGATTCCCCTACTACACGAGCTGTAGAACCCTCTATAGTTCTTTCCCCTTTGACTACCCTGATCCTTGACACCTATACGAACCTTTTCCATGAGCTGTAAACCTGAGTACGGCCCATGAAGGGTCTTGTGGCTAGCATTTGGTGTAAACTTTCTGTGAAACTTCCTTTAAACCTCCTTTTTTGACTTTTAAACTTTCAGGGTCTTACACAGACCATGCGAGCTATAACATGGAATTCAATTTTACTGCCACACCAAAAAAAGATAGATTAGTTTCAAAGGTAGAATTCGTGAGTAACATCATAAATATGAGCTATTTGTTGTCCACTAGCTAGGCCAATGAAGGCAACCTACGGGGGTACATAGCTTGGAACTAGAGGTTGCTAGTAGAGTTCCCTTTGGGTCACTTCTTGAGCTTTTGAACCAAACCCCACCTCAAAGTTGTCTCGATTCTTAGTCAATATTCGAATGGAATTTATAAATCATAATCAATAATAGCGTTAGAAAAGTCTAAATAAATATTAATCCACATCATAACATAATTTTATGAGTAGCTTATAACATAGTGATTCCTACAAGTATGAGAAAACCTTCCATCTTTATAAATCCGTGATTCGGTGAGAAAATCTTTCACCCTTACATGAATGTGTGAGAAACCCTTTCACAACCTTTATACTTGCTTGGTAATATACTTGAAACCATAATTCATCATCATTATCACAAATCATTCATAAATCCTTTATTAAGTCCATGATCATAATTCCATAAATTCATACTTGAAAATAGCACAATGCATGGATCCATATAAAATCAATTGAATGTATGTAATAAAGCTTAAATCATGCATAATTGAATCATTAATCATTGAAGTACATCATATATGAATTGACCCAATGAAATTTCATAAAAATCTAGGGTTAGAAGATAATTCATAAAGAGAAGAATTTTAAAAACCTTGGGACTCCATGGATGGAAAGGATCTATGCATGCATTCCCACATACCTGGACTTAAAAATTTGAATCAACTCTTTTAATGGAAGCTTGGAGATTTTGCCCTAGTTCTTGCCTTTGAGAGAATTGAGAGAAACTTTAGAGGATTTAACTTGTGATTTTTAAGAATTAGGGTTTATGAGGGTTAGGAGTTATTTATAGTCTAGGAATCAACCCCCCAAAACTTTCAAGTTCATAGTTAAAACAATGGGAAAAGAACCAAACACCCCTTATTTAAGTCTGTCGGATTGACCTACGAATGGGGACTTACAGATTGGAGGTTATCTGATGAGTCGTAGGAGAAGGGTCATAGGATTATTGCTCTAAAAGATGACCTACTAGAAATCGCACAGAATACCTACAACTTGGGTATATGACTCATCGACGGAATTATGGGTCATAGGTTCTAGTCACTAACCTCCGCAAAACATAGCCAAAAATCCAAAAATCCAAAACTCAGGACCCAACCTCCAAGTCCATCCTATGGTTTATCAGACCTTCTATGGGTCATATGTACCCCTCATCCTGGCTACTTTTCTCAAATACATGAAACTCAAAGTTAATGAACCTCACCTACGGGTCCTTCTTACGAATTGTAGGAACTTTTATGGTCCATTGGAACCTCTCATAGAGTGAGTCTATAGTAAATTTTCCATTTTTCAAAGCTCTTCCTATGAGCCTATACTTTTGCTCGTCAACCCTCTAACGGATCATCAAAGGGACTTATCTCAGATAACACAATTTCCCTTCATATACTGGACCTTCTACCACCGCCCGCCTATGGCTCGTAGGTCATCTCGTAGAAACCTACACCATTAAAATTTATGTAAATCTTCTCCTTGCTTTGGATTTTCAACTTCTGGGTCTTTCACATAAGTGATACTAAGCTCAAAAATCATATCTTGAATTATAAGTGAGACTAAGCTTAAAAAGCATATCCTAAAATAATTTGTATTGAGGTTTAAAATAATGTCATGCTTGCTTTCATGCTTAAAAGTCATAAATTCATAAGAGACCATAGAAATCATACTAAATCAGTGCATTAGTATTTGTAAAACCAAAGTGAATCAGCAAAAATATAGAATATGATGAAAGATCATAATTTAATAGAAAGGCCTAACTTTTGCTCTGAATAATCTTACAGAATTCATGAGAATAAAAATACCTTACTCATGAGAGGTAAATGATACTCTCATTGAAGCATTGCATACCTGAAAGAAAAAACGCCGACTTGAAACCTTAGACTTAGGCTTGAAGGTAAAGAAGCCTAACTTGTTTCTTAAGAGAACTTTAGAATGTGTGAATTTAATTTTTCTATGGATTAGGTGTGAATGGGGAGGTTATTAAGCTATAATATAGACTTACAAAAGTTAATTTAAGGTAAAAGGTCAAGAATACCCTTCTTGAAATGTATGAAGAATATTAAAATCAAAGAAAATGACCTTTTAATGAACCCATAGGCCAAATTGGTTGTATGGATGTCTCCTTGCTGAACTATTTGGCGAGTCATGAAAAGGTCACTTTAGATCACCAAAATATTCAAAGTTTGAAGGTTTTCAATCCCATTGGGTAATACAATTAGGCGAAGTCGCCTAACCATTCAGCCAGTCGCCAAATTGGCAGGTGAACTCTCTGAATTTCCTAGTATGGACATGCACTAGTAAATAATCATAACTTTCTAGTCTAAACTCCAAATGATTCAAACTTGCTGGAGTTTAAAAGAAGACTCATAGAGATTTAATTTGATAGGTCATAAGCCATCTAATTATTTATATGCTAAGAGATATGGTTATTTGAATTGACCCTTATATGACTCATGCGAAAACTTAGCTGATAGAAATGATTTGAACTTGGCATGATGTTTTATGTTTCTTATGACCCTAAACGACATCCAAAACACTTCAAATACTTGAAAAGGACCTTAACATATATGTACAACTTAAAAGTCCTTGGATTCGGGAGTATATGCATATGGAGGATGTTTCGATTATTTGATTAGAAGTTGCAGGGCGTTACAACTGGATACCTAGATACATTGTTGAGCGAGAATAGATTTAACCAATTATGGAGCATTATGTTATTTTCCCCTATTTGAACAAAGCATGGTAAATTAGGTGTATCTCCATTCTAGATACAAATCAATCTACATGCTCCTTATATTTTATGTTTTATCTCTCTATTCCTCTCTCGAGTTCAAAAGTAGAAAATATATTTATCTCAATGACGGCCAAGCATCAAAATAATAAGCATAAGAATATAAGAACAGCTAATATAATAACCAAATAAGCCAAATCAAGATTTACTAAACAATCATTTAATTAGTTATCATAATCCTAGAATGAGAAGTTTTGCTCCACATACACATGAAGTAATTACAACAAATCATTCAAAGAAAAGATGTAAAAAATAATAATAATAATAATAAAGGAGAAGAAAAGATGAAATCAAAATTCTCCTCCACGGTGGCTCCTAGTTCTTCCTAGGTGAAAAGTTACATAAAAATTGATTTTATAGAATATATATACGTATAGGAAAAACTTCAAAATAAAATACATGAGTCCAAAATAAATTAGAAAATCAAAAACCCAAAAGAATTGGGTTTGCACTGTATGTGCGTCGCTGGCCGCCTCAAACTCCTCTTGCTACTTTAAAAACTGTCATGTGGTATATTCTTTTTCAAATTGCAATTTTTTATTCCTTATATAGAAATAATAATATAATATTGAAAGCCTACAATTAAGTTGTCTTCTTGATTTCCATCCATAATTTTCATCTTTAATTCTTCTTGGCTCCATATTTTTTCATCTTCACATTATTTTAATCCTACAACTAAAATACCCTATTAAACACAATCCATAAAATTCATGCTCAATAAGGACAAATGAAAATATTAAATTTGAGGTGAATAATGAATAGAATATGTGTTTTGGGCTCATATCAAGTCTAGCTTGCAATTTGGTTTGATTGTAATGTGTTATGCTGAAAGGATTTGATTCATTCTTGTATATGCATCTTGTCTAGAACTTTCCCCAAAATGTATTTCAAGACAAAATTAAAGATTTTACTTGGCTTGAAAGATGAACCTAGGACCTTTTTGACCAACCACTCTATTCCAATTTTTCCTCCAATGATGTGATCTTAGTCATCCCCTTTGAGCCTAAATCGAATATTTTTGACACTATATCGCATACCTTGTACCTTTGTAACTCTCTATCTTGACAACCTCATGTCATCCTATTTTCTAATGATTTTTGAGGTAGGCCAAAAGCCTACATTTTAGGGGGGAGGGAATAGAAAAAGTGTTGAAATGTAAGCAAAAGCCTAAGTTTGGGTGTTTGCGCAAAAAGAAAACAAAGAGGTTTGACCCAAATGTATAGAGCACCATACTTCAAAAAGGAAAAAAGTGTGAAAATGATTAAGGATGCAAAAAACAGAAAGCAAAAATATATAGGTGCTAGCTTAATTATGCACATGCCTCAAGTGAAAAGAATAAGCGAAGTTGAAATAAGTGATCAACATAGAAAGGGAGAATTAAGGTGGAAAGGAAATCCAAAAATGAGCGGTGTGCACAATTGCAAAGTGAAAGCATTGAGGAAGCATCTTAGTAACTTGAAAAAATTATACCCTACCTTTTTTCCAAGCCTATGCTAATGTCACAAAATCTTGGGGATTTTAAGCCTTGTGAATCTACATAGTGGAGATCTACATACAAGGCAGGCCTATGGGTTAATGTATGTATACTTAAATTTATTTGTTAGAGTGAGTTTCTTTGCATGAGTGGGATTGTCTCTTGTGTGAGTGTAATTGCATCCCTTGAATTAACATTCCTAATTGTGTATGGGATTCTCTCTCGTATGAGTGGCGTGGCATCCTTCACGTGATATGGTGAAATCTTGATTTCAATTTAGTTGCATGTATGGGATAAATTTGTGTTAACCTTTAGGCAAACCATGAAAGTTGTTGTCATTGGTTTGAGATGATTTGAGATTGTGCTTGAATGAAAATGTGTCCCAAAATGATGCTTTGAAAGGGTTTTGTTTGAAAAGAAAGGAAAACCTTTGCTTAGCAAATGATGGTCGAAACAATAGTGAATTGTGCTTGTTAATAGAGTATTTTTTTTTGTTTGAGTCGAGCATGTATTTATATAAATCTACCTTGGGTTTAGCTGTGCTTGATTCCTATGCTTAGTGAATGTTTTTCTTGAGGACAAGCAATAATTCAAGTTTGGGGGTTTGATGAGTTGACCTTTTACCGACTCATTGGACTCAAATTCATGAATTATTCTTGTGTTTTAATGCTAATTGAAGGGCTTTTAGGCCCTAGTTCTCTTGTATGTAGGCATTCCTTAGAAAAAGCAAGTTTGATGGATTTAGAACTGAAAACCACTGATCACACCGATGAAGGAATTGGCATCCCATAGGAACAAACAAACACCTCACCGGCTTGAATGGAATAATGTTATCTCAAATATAGCTCTACAATTGGGGTGGTACAATAAATGATCGGAGGTGCACTTGTCCTAGAGCAGCAACTCCTATTTGAATTGAAGGTCGAAGTGATGAAGCAACTTGCGCTCCACAATTCTTGATCGGCGTTCCACCTGTCCAATAAGTCTCAAACTAAAAATTGATTGATAAAAATGCAATTATGGAAATTAGTGCTCCCTTGAAAGGTTCCAAAGAGAAAACGGGAATTTCTGCAAATATGTACCTTTATAACCTTTCCAATTAGGGATAGTGTAGAGAGACCTCTTTGCGTGAAAATATATTCATAGAGAATAGTAAAGAACTTCTTAACTTGTAGAGGAAGAAACCTCAAATTTGTATCACTCTAAGCTTGGATTCAAATTTTGTTGCTCAATTTTAGTTTCGAATGGAGATTTCCTACATAGGTATTGTCTTTATTTCTTCTTTATAAGTAGCTAAATTCATAACTAACTAGGGGTGTGTGTGCTAGATGGGGTGTAAATGTCACGACCTAACCCCGTAGGCCGCGACTGGGGTCTGACCTGGACCTCCGTATGCATACCTATCAGTTATAGTCAAACCGAGCTATGCACAAAGTGATACTACTTACAAAATCCCAATGAGTTAAAACTTTTTTGAATACGTGTAGCCCCTTCCATTCGTACTATATCATGAAAGGGCACACAAGCCGACAAGGATGTTGTAACATAAAAACATTTACAATATGCCGTATAGGCACAATCGCAATGAACTCACAAACAACCCACACATATATGTCTATAGACCTCTAAGAATAGTAACAGCAACATATGGCAGAACAGGGCCCCCACCGTACCCCTGCATATACAAATATATACATAGAAGATCTAATACCCAAAGGCTTGGCTCCGATTCAATGGAGCTTCTCCCAAACTTGCCAAGTGGAACCCTAAGATGGCGGATCCCCAAAGTGTACGTTTGTACCTGCGGGCATGAAACGCATCCCTCCGGAGAACGGGGGGTCAGTACGATATATGTACTGAGTATATAAAGCATAACAACACATAACTGAGATAACAACTGAAATAGGGATGCAGGAAACAAGTATGACAGTTAAGAGCTCACTATACCTGCATCTTATGAAAAGAGAGCATGTATATCACCCTCACATATAACTCCCGGCCCGTCATGGGACTCATAGTTGCAAATGTATCGACATATCATTGTGTGCAAGCCTATCTATTACACCCGACCCTTTAGTAAGGGACTCGATGAACAATCGTCTCATCATTTATCATGCCCGGCCCTTCATGGGACACGGTGAATAATCATTTCATTATTTATCATATTCGGCCCTTCATGGGATGCGGTGAATAATCATTTCATTATTTATCATGCCCGACCCTTCATGGGATGCGGTGAATAATCATTTCATCCTTTATCATGCCCGACCCTTCATGGGACGCGGTGAATTTATCATGCCCGGCCCTTCATGGAACGCGGTGAATTTATCATGCCTGACCCTTCATGGGACGAGGTGAATTTATCATGCCCGACCCTTCATGGGACGTGGTGAATTTATCATGCCCGGCCCTTCATGAGACACAATGAATAATGTATTAACAGCCTGGATGAATAGAGTAGCCAGGAACCATATGCAATTTAACTCATCATCTAAGACTTAATGAAACAACCAAGTGAACCGGCACTTGAAGACCAGGGTAGTACTCATTTCAAGTACCCTGAAAAATATCGTTAGGGGTCATATCTACTGGAGTCTCAGGAATATTAGATGTATATACAGACAAGACTAAACAGCTCATAGAACAAGAGACGTTTGTCATCGCAGAGACCTTAGGGGTAGGAGCTTATACATTCAATTAACATTCAGCATATAGGAGACTCGAGAACTTTACATTAAGACCTGACTAAGAGTCATGGATCATGTCTTCGTATATAGAAGACTCGAGGGTGATAGCTCAGCTGCCTTAAGAGCCTTAGCATTTAGAAGTGAACACGAGTCACGTGCTATATTTGGAACTTACAACTGGAACTACCTCAACACTCATATCATACCTCAGTTCATTTACGTTTAAGAATTCCCAAAAGAAAGGAGCAATAGGCTATACATATATTACCTTTTATCCTATAGAAGCCTTAAGAAGGCAATAGCTCAACTATTACAGGAGTTCTACCATCACGAAGTGGATAAGAATTATGAACTGTACTCGGGGCTTTATGAATAAAATTATCCCCATGTTTCATATACAAACCATTCATAACTTATACCTAAGACATGCCAAAATAAAGAAGAATAGATTTACATACTTATGCCAAAAACATGCCAAGATGAAAGGTTCACATACCTCGTATGGGTTACTCTTTGTCACGTTTGCCTCGTCATCCTTTGAACCTATTCAACATGAAAGTAATACGAATATCAATCACTCTTGACTTTTCAACATCTTTAATTAGTTAATGCATTAACGAAAATCGGACAGCATCTCCTCTATAATGTGCCCTAATTGAATTTCAAAATCCACTCCTAATACCTAAATCCAACCAACAACAATTACCTGAAAAATATGTTTAAGAAATTCACATCAACAATATACAACATAAACTCCAAATGACTCGCTCGAAACTACGATACCAAAAGAGGGTTTCTAGTTTCAGTTTTCTAAAACCTTTAATTACACGAGATGCAGGGTCGGGTGGATGCAACCAAAAGCAACCACACATCTTTTAAAACATGTTCCAGCATCTTAACACACCACCACACGACCAGCAGCAGCCCCTACACGCACAACACCTCATTTTGACTACAATTTAACTATAACTATCCCAATTTAGTTTATTTCGCACGTCGAGCATTTCCATGACTTTATTAAACTTACAGCATAATAAAAGGTGTGTAATATACCCTATAACAACACCATAAACTTTAAATTTTAAGGTAAGACCTTACCTTATCCGAAATTGGCCAAAACTCACCAAAATTGTGCCTCGGAACTTCTCTAGCGCGATTTAAACGCCGTGGCTGCTTGCTATACGTTTTGGGCTGCACCAAGCCATGATTTTATACTACTAATACCTTCATATCATCTTGGTATACTCTATATAATTAATTTATGGAACGAAATTGTGACTTACCTTTTTTTTCCTCCTAGTCGTCACCCTTTTCTCTCCAAACTAGGGTTTTGTTCTTCTCTTTGCCTTGGATGATTTTTTCAACATGAACTGAAGTTAATAGTCATGTATAAATATATATAGTTGGTGCTAGGAGGTGACATGTGTTATCCCCTATTGGTCCATCGTATCCATGCAATCAAGGAGGGGCTGCCACGTGGCAGTAGGGTCCACCACCCCCTTAAGAAGGTGGGTCACCTACTCGACCCCAAGAAGGTGGGTCACCTGCTTTCTTGAGGTGGTTCCATATGTCCTTCTCTTCTCTTCCTCGTGGGTTCGTATTCTCGTCTTATTTTAAAAGCTTATGTAATCTGTGCTTCGCAAGCTTGGTATATCCTCAAGTAGCTTAGGTATGCAAGACTTCTAAGTTAGTAGCTTCCGTAGGTAAATCGAGTCCTACGACTCATTACTTGGCCTCCAATTCCTTTCAGATTCTTATGACTCTAATTCCAACCTTCTCTACTATGGGGAATCACATTCTCCCTTCCTTAGGGTTGTTTGATAGTGTCATATATTATCCAGCTCAAAAGTCTGGGGTGAAACATCCTTCCCCCCTTTAGAATATTCATCCTCGAATGTTTTTTAATCTTATAAGGTCTTATCGAGACTTTGGGAATTCTTAATATCAGTTGTCACCCATAGGTTTCCTACTCGTCAACACCATTGATTTAGGAGTTTAGATTACCTGTAGAAGTAGGAAACCCCTCTGGATATTTTTCTCTATCTTTATTTCATCACATGCTTCCATGGGAGCCACATCCTTAGTTTGCAACTTTCTAATTTGCTGACCCAAGATAGTGATAGGTCGCTACTTATAGGATAACTTTTCTGTTATGTGGACCTCATCCACAAAGAATATTCTGGGGGGTTGCTTATATATTTGCAGAGAATTGATCCGTAAAAATTAAATTTATTGCTTCCAATCGGATGGTAGGTCCAACTCATAGGCGACTTTGCCTATTCTACGAATGATCTAATAATGACTAATGTATCTTCTTCTTGCCGGATTCTATTAAACCTTTCCTTGGTGACGCTTTCACAAATACTTATTCATCCATTTAAACTCGAAAGGTTAACGTCGACTATCTGCGTATGACTTTTATTAACTCTAGGGTTTTAATAGTTTTTCCTGAAAAAGCTTTACTTCGTCAATAACTCGCTGGATCCTCTCTGGGCCTATCCATTAATCGAAGGTTAAAATATCATACTAAGATTCACCTGTGTTCCCAATCCTTTCGGGAATGATCTTCAGTGGTTAGCTATAACTTGAATTTCCTTGTGTAAGATAATAGGTATGGGATCTTATTGTTTCCTTTCTATGCATCTCGCATAACCCTCAGCTGAATATGCCTTCCTAACTTGAAGGGATTGGGTTGATTCTGTCAACCTATTTACTATCACCCGTATGAATTCATACTTTATTATTATGCAAGGTCAGCCTGTACTATAACTCATATTAACTACTTTTCATTTTCGAGTTAGGGTTTCTATCCTCTATAATAGGTTATTGAGCCTATGACATTCAGTTCTATTTAAGTCTATTGTACCATCCCTCTTAACCCAGCTTGTAACACTTTAGGCATGTTATACTGCACTTTTACTCAGATCTTCCCTCCAATTCTTTTATCACACATCTTATCGTAATCTTTGTGCAAATGTGTGTAGGTGCTTAGAACAGTCCAGAAAATGCCTTAGCATCGCTATACTAGCCTCTTTTGTCATACCTGTTTCGCTTTCTTCACTCACTCTTAAGTCTTCTCATATTCCAATATCGGAGAGGCTTCAGTATCTCTTCTCTTTGGCTACTTGTATCTCACAATGTTGGTGGCCAGTAACTCTATTACCAACATCCTGACCTTTAGTCAAGTGTAGCCTGGCTATCCCTTATAATAGATTAAAGTTCTCATTGTGATTCCCTTGTCGTATTCATCCCCTTTATTTGCACCCATTCTTTGATGTTATACTATTCAAGGTCCTTACTAATAATTCTCAACACTGTCTTCGGTGCCATGGGTCCTATCCATTCATTATTGACTTTTAAATCCTGTCAACTCATGCCAGTATGGGATCTCACTTGAAGCCACTTCCCCCCCTTTAGGGTGTACCCATGTCACTATCTGTTTGTGTTCTACCTTACGCCCTTATTTCAAATTTTCCAATTCATATGATTTTTTTCAACACCATTGCTATACTGCACCATATCTATGCCTTCCTTTATATCACTCATATCTTTGGTTGCCCATGTACGACATCTTAACATAATCATGAGGTGCTGATCTCGTCTTAGTGTTGGCACTCGAGTAACGTATACACAATACTTATTTATACCTCATGAATCTTCATCCTTGATGTGTACCCGATGCTCACTTTGTCAATAACATATCGAGCTTGCCTCAATACTAGGTTTACGTTGACACCATGTTGTTGTACTACCCCTTTAAATCTATGACTATACATTCTCCTTTCGTTCCGTGCTCATATTCAGTTACCTATGTCTATCTTAGGTGCCTCTGTTAGAACTCCTTACTAAGATTTACTTATTCTCATAACGACCTTCGTTATATTCATATGGTATCCTGTTCGCATTCAGTCCCATACTATAACACTACTTGACCTTCTTCACAATTCTTACTATGGGTTACTTACCCTTCTTAGCAAGTCTTATCCTTAATATCTTATAAGTTTTCTTATTAACACTCCACTTCCGTTACAATTCTTTTTCCCTTGCACTCTTGTCTTAATCATACTGTTACTTTTTTCAACTATCACTCATTATAGTTTATCCCTATGTATCAATTCAGGTGATGCCTTACTATATCGTTTTGTCCAGATCTATCAATCTTCTCTAATTCATCCTTTTTGGCTTATAGGTCTTTTCTAACTTCGTTCTACTATACCAGTATCAACCTCCTAGTTTTTATTGCCATTAATTCAACAATTAACTTATTTCTCGAGGTCAGCCATACTCGTTTAGTCAAATCTCATCATTGTTGTGGGCACAACCCTTTAAGACATACTACAGCCCTGTATCTCATTCTCTTCTTGGGGTCACCTACTTGACCCCAAGAAGGTGGGTCACGTGCTTGCTTAAGGTGCTGCCATGTGTCCTTCTCTTCTTTTCCTCACAGGTTCGTAATCTCGTCTTATTTTAAGAGCCTATGTAATCTGTACTTCGCAAGCCTCGTATATCCTCAAGTAGCTTAGGTATGTAAGAGTTCTAAGTTAGTATCTTCCGTAGGTAAATTGAGTCCTATGACTCATTACTTAGCCTCCAATTCCTTCCGGATTCTTATGACTCTATTTCCAACCTTCTCTACTATGGGGAATCACATTTTCCCTTCCTTAGGGTTGTTTGATAGTGTCGTAGATTATCCGGCCCACATGATAACTTCTAAGAAGCTTAAGAAACATTACGAGCTCAAGAGTGTGGGGTGTAACAGTAAAATCCCTAATGGGTATTGATTAATTTTCTCTAAAATTAGTTGTATGACATGGATATATTGTTGCCTTAAAGTTTTAATCTAAAATTAGTGATTACAAATATTGATAGAGCTCTTAAAAGCCATTTTGGCTCACCATTTTGGCTTGAAAAAGCAAAATGGAGTTTGCTAAGACCCAATAATGAGGACTTATTGAAATTACTCCATGGTTTTGAGCACGGGATGGGATAATCCGAGTAATTTATCATTTAATAATATGAGCTAGGGATAGTCGATCTACGAAAGAAATATTTTGTGTTTTATTTGAAAGGGTCTTGAGTTTGGAAGAACCCAAGGGACATTTGATTGATAGTTCAGAAGAATATAAAATTGTAGCCTAGACCAAATGCAATCCATGTACCAATCGATGATGTTGTGGCTAATCTTTGCATATTCGAGTTGAGAACCTAATTGTTATGCACACACCCCTAATATTCTCCAAACTTAGTAGTACAATTTTATGTTGATTCCCTAGTCTCCACCCCCTTACTTTTATATAGATACATGCTTGTTAAGAACTAAAATTGCTAGTTCGTTTGAGTTGTGAAATCAATTGAAGGTGATCATATCTTCCAATCTTTGTAGTTCGGCCAAAAATCATAAGTTGGGTTTTGTTTTGCAAATGACCGTCTATTGTTGCTACCAAAGCACACACAAGTGTCTGCGGTCTCACAAGTAAAATAGTGGCTCTTTCGAACCGGATATCGAACCCACAGGGACATTATGAAGACTACTCATTCCTTTTCAACTAACTGCACCAATTGTGTGTATTGTAAAAGATTGAAATAATTCTACCACTAACTTTACCTATAAGAAAAATTACTACTATTAAAAATAATACACTGGTTAAATATGATAATCAGATTATGAGAAATTCCAGCGCTGTAGCAAAAGAGGAAGTCAAGCATAATATTCTCTAATTTTAGTCTCCGATGGGTAATCTAACTACTGATTTATAGGGTTTCTAATAAAATCATGGTCTTTCGACCTCTAATTGCCTATATCAAAAGCCTAACTACATCATTGAGTGGAGATAGGCATGAATCAATAAAAAAACAATAAGCTATCTTCCTTTTTTTAACCAAATGCGGTACACAGGTATGTATCACTAGCATCCTATATACGAATCACCCTAAGTTACCTTTCATGAACACGTTCCCCATATTCTTTGTTCTATTCCCTTGTAATCTTTCGAATTCAAGGTAGACAACACATGTATTATAATACTGGCCAAACATTAAAATAATAAAAACTAAAATGCAGTAGTAATTATAATCAACAACCCATCATCGACGAAACACAAGATTGTATTACGTCATAACTTCATAGCTAAAGCCCTAGAATTAAGGGGGTTAGCTAATCATGTTCAATTGAAACATAAAGTGCATAGTTTAATACACTTTAATCTTCAAGAGAAAGAAGAAGAAAAAAGAAACCTAAAGTGTATGTTTTCTTGTCTCTTTGCTCTTTCAAAACATGTATGACCCCTGCCCAAAAGCCTTAGGGGTCTATTTATAGGGTTTGGGAAAAATACCCTCTTTTCCTAGATGGAATCGAACTTAATTAAAAAAATCAAAAGCTTTGGGGCTTCAGTGGCTCAGCGCGCCATGATCACACTAGGGTTTGGCCAAAGTAGTTTAACCCCTGGCGCAGCACGCCAGCAGTGCACCATGAATGATCTTCAGTTGTTTTACCTTTGGCATAACACGCCTGCAAAGTGCTAGTATCTATCCTATGTATTTCAAGCACTGGCGCGATGCACCATCGACGATTTCCAGGCCAGATTGTCCAATTTTTCTTTCTTCTTACGTCCAGCTTCTACTACTTGTCCAATGTTTTCTTTCGAATACTGGCTTTTCTCCCAAAATCCCTGCACTCACTAAACACACACATTAGTGCAAACTTATTCTTCATTCCATCTAAAACACACCATTCTACTTCCAAAATATTTTCAAAACAACTACTAAATATGGGTAAAACAAGGCACATGGGCACATAAATGTGCCCAAGATTACCACCCCACACTTAGTCATTTCTTCGTCCTCGAATAAAGACCTGACTTATGCATGGAAACTGACACAACTGTATATAAGGAAATCCGATTTGGCTACACAATTAGTATTTCAAAGTTTATTTTTGCTCAAACATGTTCACATTTCTTACACACGCATGACAAGTTCAACACCTCCTAACCTCGAGTATTGACTCTATAATGTTGCGAACTCATATGCATCATTCTATTAGCAATCAAATAAGTTACTCATTCTTTCAATTAAACATATGCCTCTCACCACAAATGAATCACCCACAAGCATTCACACATAACACTTTTAGCATAAGTGGGAATACAAACAAATTCCCTCACTCTCTCAAACGATTTCACATGCTATAGAAGATTTTCTATAGGTTTGCCATAGTGGTTTGCTCCACTAATACAAGAATGCGATATTTTAGGACCACTAGGACTTCATAGGTTGTAACGTTGGCTGAGGGATAGGTAGAAACTATTATTTGCCTATAAATAGTGACTATCATTCCCAAGCGCTTTAATGCATGACATTTCTCCTTTAGCTCAACTTCAACCACCAATTTAAACGCGCCCCTTCTTCTTATTTACCTCTTATCTTTCAACTTTTATAATAGGGAGTTACTGCTATCTTCTTCTACTCTTTCCTTTTATATACTTCCCTATCATAAGATGTAAGTCTATTTTAGTCCTTCACACTTTCTCTTTACACAGCTTCATACTTGCTTACTCCTTTTCCTTCATTTTTACATTCTTTTACCTAAAGCGCTTAGAAACTTGGATCAAATTAATAGGCTAAAGAAGGAATGGGAATAGGCTACATGTAAGGCTGCCAAAGGAAAGTTTTTAGGCTCAAAGGGGTTGACTAAGGATTATGAATTAAGGTTGGGCACCACACAACACGAAAACAAAGAAAGGTTGTCAAAGAAATGCCTACATCATTTCCTAAACTACACACTCTTCATTTCTTTTTACATACACACTACGAAAGTTCTATTTCACAACATGACCACACTGAACACAATAAATCCTCACACATATAGCACATATCCAACTTAAGAATGTCAACTTACATATTACCAATCACACAATCATAAGAATTCAATATTAAGCATGCATCACATGAGTCGAATACAAGAGCTTAGGTGTATTAAACTAGTCATTGCATTCCATACCATGCTTTACATCATTCATCTTGTTTGTCATTCAATTACGTAGCCTAATCAGACACATTATATACAAATAGAGACAATGACAATGAATACCCTTAAGAGGGACGTCATCCATCTATCATAGAGCAACGTCACTCAAGTAAGACTAACTTACACCTATGACCCTTTTTTGTATGGTTTAAAAAGGACTATCCTTGGCTAAGAACCAAAAAAAACTACCAAGGAATCCAAAAAAATTCCCTAAAAAATCTATAAAATAATACAGTATCAAAATTCCAACTCCCACTACACACTTAAATCAAGCACTGTCCCCAATGAAAAAATTCAATGTACAGTACAAGAGTGAAAGAAGGAACTCCCAGATCCTCTCAGTCATCATCTCTGCCATTAGTGGTGGCAGTATCATCAACCGCCATAAGAGTAGTGGCAGCATCATCCTTCTATTCGTCATCTTCATCATCACCTCCCATCTTATTAATTGTGGGTCGTCATCAAGCAGAGGCTCCTAAAAAGCCAGGACAATCAAGCGCATGTACATAGTACTATCTGTGAGACGATAACGATCCTCCAATTCAGCCATATCATCATCTATTATCGGATGACTACTAATTTGCAACTACAGCTCCACCATACAAAGTATAAGGCCCAGCCAACTATCATCATGCACTTGCCGATCAGCAGCAAACAATACCGACCTGTGAGTTGTATCTTGGCCCTTTGTCTTGGTCACATCAACCAAATTATACACCAAACATGACACCCTTGGTGCACACAAATCATGAACCTTTTCTTCAACCCCTTCAGACAACAAAAGTCAGGTGATCACCTACCATAGTAAAAATTCCACATTTTGTTTTTTTGGAACTTTATCATGTTATGGCATAGCACATACCCAACATTCACCTACAAACCCTTCATCAAACAATATACTAAAACAACCCTGCCCAGCGTAACATTAGACATGTGCTTACAAGGCAAGAATATACTATAAACTATTTTCAACCACACCCTAGCCTCACTATTGAGATGTGTATATTGCAGTGTAGAGTGCCTTTCGGTATCCTTTGTTATATCCTAACTACAACAGAATTAACACCATACAAGGTATTACAAATGTCTATACATGGGGGTTGTTCTTTTATTTCAAAATACTTAGAACAGTCACAATGGAGTCCCCAGAAATTCATTCAATACTTGCGTAGTATAACAAATAGTCTTACCCCCTAACTTCTACCTTATTACTACTAGACTTCTCAATATTCTAATTCACATAAAATTTATGTACAAGAGTCAGAGTACACTCACCTTGGTCCTAGAAGATATATTGAAGACCAAGTTCTTCACCATCTTATGAATTTGGGGGAACTCGGCCTGTAACCTTACCCTCATTGACATACTCATCTCCCATATACTTGGCGTCCTTCTGGGAATCGAACCAATCCAATCCATACTGCTCTACCTCATGCTTGCCGAATGTCACGGTGGTAGTCTTGAGCTTGTTGGTTCAGCAAAAAAGGAGGCCCCACTTTTTTGAGACCTTTTGTTACTACTCCTCCATCTACCTGTTTACCCTTGGGTGCCATTGGAAAAGAGGGAGGAATAATTTGAAGAGAGAGAGTCAGATTGTGTGTTTATGGTGGTGGTTTGTGGATGTTGGTGACTAAAAAAGGAAGAAAAAGTGGTGCTTTGGAGTTTTTAAGGGGTGTGTGTAACAATGGAGGTGGTGGGGAAGGGTTTTTATAGGAAGAATTTGAGTGGGAAGATGAAGGAGAAGGGTTGTGGTAACTGAAGAATTAGGTAATGGGAGCGGGAAGGGTTGAGGTAATATTGTACTGAAAGGATTGTTGGTTCTTTTAACTTGGAATTTTTTCTTATTTAGGCCCGAATCCATCTATGGCACATTATTGGCACGGCGTGCTAGTATCGCGCCCACCTGGAAATTTCTCACTTAAGGCTTGGCGCAGTGCGCCACTACAGCATCCATCCAAGCCTTTTTAGTTTTCCTCCTGGCGTGGTGCGCCTACAGAGCACCCGACCATGACCTCAATAATTTAGGTCCTGACGCGGTGTGCCAGCCCGCCAATTTTGGGATTTTTCATTTCTCGCGTTGCGTGTCTACTTCCACTCACTCCAAATTATCTTCTGTCACTCTGTGCATCAACCACACAAGACTAGAAAGACAAACATGGTGGGTTGCCTCCCATCTAGTGCCTTATTTTTTGTCGTGGCATGACACTTTTTTATAGTACTCATTCTATTCCTAAACTTTCCAAGAAAAATAACACAAAATCAAATTCTACCTTAAAAAGCAAAATTACAAAATTAAGTCCTACGTGCTAATACAAATCATGGGTTGCCTCCCGTGTATCACTTGATTTACCATCGTGGCACGAGCCAGTTCTTTCTTCACTCATCTTCAAGTTCTATAGCTTTCTGCTTACGATCAACATCATTACCAAAGTAGTGCTTGAATCTTTGCCGATTAACCAAAAATATGTACATCTTTGTTGCATTCCACAATTCCACAGCTCCATAAGGTGTCACACGCACTACTTCAAAAGTGTCACTCCACTTGGACTATAACTTTCCTCGAAAAATTTTGAGTTTAGAGTTAAAGAGGAGTACCTTTTTCCCCGGTTCGAAGTTGCGGGTTACAATATGCTTGTAATGCCATCTCTTTTTTTCTCTTTATAAAGGATGGCATTTTCATAGACGTGAAGCCTAAACTCTTTTAAATCATGTATTTTGTCCAGCCACTTCCGTCCTGCCAACTCTGGGTTCAGATTCAGCTTCTTGATTGCCGAATAGGCTTAATGCTCTAACTCAACTGGTAGGTGAAACGCTTTACCAAATACCATTTGATATGGGGAGTTCCCAATAGGTGTTTTGTAAGTAGTTCTATATGCACATAGTGCCTCATCCAACTTTGCTGACCAATCTTTCCTTTGTGCATTCACAGACTTTTGCAATATCTGGTTCACTTCCCTGTTAGAGACCTCAACTTGCCCAGTGGTTTGCGGATGATAAGTCATAGCCACCTTATACCTCACCCCATACTTTGCTGAGATATTCACTATTTGATTTATGAAGTATGTTCCTCTATCATTGATAATGGCTCAGGGAGTACCAAATCAACTGAAGATGTGCTTCTTCAAGAACTTGCTCACCACTTTTGAATCATTAGTGGGAAGGGCTACGGCTTTAACCCATTTGGACACATAATCAACTGCCACTAATATATGTTGATTCCCATAGGATGATAGAAATGGATCCATGAAGTCCATGCCCCAAACATCAAATATTTCAACCTCCAGAATGTTGTTCAAAAGCATTTCATCTCTCCTTGATATTGTGCCTATTCTTTGACACTGATCATAGTTCTTCGCATACCCTATAGCATCTTTAAACAATTTAGGCCAAAACAAACCTGATTGTAGTACTTTATGGGCAGTGCTCGCTCTTTCATGATAGCCACCATATGGTGAGAAGTGGCAACTATCCAACACTTGGCTTACCTAGGCTTCTGGCACACACCTTCCTATTATTCGGTCAACACCCTACTTAAATAAGTAAGGCTCATCACATTTGTAGAACCTGGCCTCATGCATCAACCTTTTCTTTTATTATGAGGTTGCATCTGGTGGAAAAACTCCACTAACAAAGTAATTGACGATATCGGCAAACCATAGTAAGTCAGCCACCTCAAGGGCTAACAACTGCTCGTCTAGAAATTTCTCTTTGATCTATATCTATTCCCTAATATGTGTCAATCTCTCTAACTTTGAAAGGTGATTGGCCACTTGATTATTACAACCCTTACAATCGATGATTTTTGTATCAAACTCTCATAGAAATAAGATCCATCTTATGATCCATGGCTTTACATAATTCTTGTTGAATAGGTACCTAAGAGCTATATGGTAAGTGTAAAAAATCACTTTAGTACCTACTAGATAAGATCTGAACTTATAGAAAGCATAAACTAATACTAGCATCTCCCTCTCAATAACAGTGTAGTTTGCATGTGATGAATTAATAGTCTTGCTTGGAAGATCTTCTCTTTTCTCTGACCAAGGGATGCCCCAACTCCTACATCACTAGCATCGCACATAAGCTCAAAAGATCTCTCCCAATTAGTAGCAATCAAGATTGGAGCTTCCGTGAGCCTCTTATTCAATAGCTTGAAGGACCGCACACACTTCTTATCAAATGTGAATTTTACTTCTTTATCCAACAGACTGCACATGGGCCTGGCTATTTTCGAAAAATCCTGAATGAATCTTCTTTAGAACCTAGTATGAACCAAAAAGTTGTGGACTTCTTTTATTGAAATAGGGGGAGGTAGCTTCTCTATCTCCTGAATCTTGGCTTTGTCTACTTCTTTCCCTTCTTTTGACTCTTTGTGATCTAAGATAATCCCTTCCTTTACTAGAAAATGTAACTTTTCCTAGTTTAGTGCAAGATTTGTCTCTTCGCAACTTACTAACATCCTATCCAGATTTTGCAAGCATAAATCAAAAGACTCCCCAAAGACTGAAAATTCATCCATAAAAATCTCCACAAAATCCTCGACCATGTCTGAAACACTTCCATCATACACCTTTGAAAATTTGCAAAAGCATTACACAATCCAAATGGCATACGCTTAAATGCATATGTTCTATAGGGACAAGCGGAAGTAGTCTTTGCATGATCCTCAATTACAATTGAGATCTGATTATACCCTAAATACTCATCCAGGAAACAATAGTATTCCTGCCCAACCAACTTGTCTAGCATTTGATCAATGAAAGGAACTGGGTGATGATCCTTCCTTGTCCCCTCATTTATTCTATGGTAGTCTATGCAAATTCTCCATCCAATAATTGTCCTAGTGGGGATTAGCTCATTTGTCAAATTTTTAATTAAAGTCATCCCCCCTTTTTAGGTACACACTAGATGGGACTCACCCATTTGCTATCTGAATGGGGTATATGATGCCTTAATCCACCCACTTAATGACCTCTTTTCTCACCACATCTTTCATCACCGGATTCAATCTACGCTGAGGTTATGCTACTGGTTTGTGTTGTTACTCCGTGAGGATCCTATGCATGCATAAGGCAGGACTAATCCCATGTCTATTTTCTATTCTCCAACCCATAGCTTTATTTCTTCGTCCAAGCCCTTCTAGAGCTGTTGTAATCTGCATTTGAGACAAAGTAGATAAAAGGATTACCGTTAAAGTATCATTACACCTAAGGAATGCATACTTTAGATAAGATGGAAGTGGTTTCAATTCCAGTTTTGGGGCTTCCTCAGTAGAGGGTTTAGGTGAGTGACCTAATACTCTATTTAATAGTTCCACCTGTTTTTTCTACATACTCATATTTTGGGAATCTAACACACCAACAATTTCTTATGCTAGCACATCACCCTCTATGTCTTGACCCATTACCACTTTTTTTATAGGATCCCTTTATTCCACGCATTTCTCTGCCACTGCTTCATCAATCATCATTATTGTAGAGAGGTCTTCGTATACAGAAGGAAATTTCAATGCGTTATACACATCAAATACTTCAAACCTTTCATGAGCTCTTATTATCAACCGTCCAGCCGCTACATCTATTAATGCCCCTCTTTTGCCAAGAATGGGCATCCCAAAATCAAAGATACCTCCGAATATGGCTCAAAGTCTAGGATGAAAAGGTCTACAGGGAAAATAAGTGATCCCACCTGCACTTAAGACATCTTCAATGATTCTATTTGGTTTGGCTACTGAGTGGTCTAATAGTTAAAACAAAATGGTGGTAGGCTTCGGATTCCACAAGCCTAATTTCTTGAACATAGAAGTGTGCATCAAGTTGATACTTGCACCCACATCACATAATCCTCTAGCATTTACACACCTATCAATAGTAACTTATACCATGAAACTCCCTAGATCTTTCTGCTTGGTTTGGAGCTTAACTTTATTTAGAATTCTGGAGCTGCACTCCTCAATGAGTACTACTATTTCATACTGCCAACTTTTTTTTTTATCCACAATGTCCTTGACATACTTGGCGTACTTAGGGATGCCCTGCAAAATATCAAACAAAGGTAAGTTAATTTGTACCTATTTTAGCAAGTCAATGAACTTCTCAAATCACTCCTCTTCCTTCTTTTTCTTGAACTTTTGTGGGAATGGAGGAGGAGGTTTTGTTTTTGGTTCTTCATCTGCCTTTGGCCTGCAAGATTTACCTTCTTCCCCAACTTGTCATTTACCTTTCACCTCAGCCGATTTAGTTTGGGGAGTCAATTTAGTTAGTGGCTGACCACTACGGGTACTCACTTCATTCACCTATTTGGGGTTAGGGTCAGTGTACCTAGCAAACCACCTAGTTGGCGAGAGTTCTGGTCACTTGCCAACTGCCCTAATTATTTTTCTAAATTCTGAGTGGCTAACTGATTTTGATGAACATTTGTAGCTAAATTATCTTGGTCAATCATGATCTGTTTTAACAAGTCCTCAACAATCATGTTTCATGGTTTTCCCGTACTCTAATTACTTTGTCCTTGATTATTATATTATTTCCCACCTCTTTGTGGTCTGAATTAGGTCTTCCCTTGATGCTCATTTTGCTAATTTCTACCCCATGAAATGTTTGGATGGTTTCTCCAATTTGGATTGTAAGTATTTTCGTAGTTTTGGTTACCCATACCCCTTTATGCATTACCTACAAAGTTTACAGACTCAGGGTTAGTTCCACACTATTCTATTGCATGTTCACTACCTTCACAAACCTCATACCACATTGGTTGCTGGTGAACCATATTTACTGACACCTTATGTTGTCCCAACGCCAAATTATTAAACTGTGTAAATATCATATTCTGCATTGATGTAATCCATGCAGTCAAGATGGTCATAGTATCAACTTCCAACATTTCTACTTGTTTAGGTCATAGCAGTGTATACAGCTTATCATAGGTTTTCTCCGGTGCCTGTCCACCTGTAGTAGAGTTAAGAGAAATTTTGGTGTTGGTTTCTACTCCCTCAATGAAGGTATGGACCAATACCTTATTAGCTTGATGGTTTTGAGCACAACTGATAAGTAGAGATTTAAACCTGCCCAAGCTTTATGTAAATTCTCTTCAGATTTTTGTTTAAAGCTCAGGATTTCTCTTCTCAACTTTTCTATCCTTCCTAAAGGAAAGAAACTGATTAGAAATTTACGAGCCAAGTGTTTCCATATAGTAATGGAATTTTTTTGTTTCGACTTCAACCATCTCGTTGCTTTCCCCAATAGCGAAGAGGAAAATAATGTTAGCCTCATATAATCTGGAGATACCCCAGTTGGTGTGTAAGTATCGCTGATATCCAAAAACTTCTAGATGTGTACTTGGGAATCTTCATGAGTCAAACCTATAAACTTCTCATTAGTGTGCAACAGTTGCACCATATTCTATTTCAGCTCAAATCTACCTCCAGCCAGCGATTTCTAAATGTTGGAAGTGACATTCACTGTGAGTGGGAATGCTAGATCACGTACTGTCCTCACTACCATCCCTACAGGTACCACCTCTAGCAAATCGTGATTATCCTCAAGATTGAGTTTCTGTATTAGGTATTGAGAAGCCGCTCTTCAACTTTATTGATGAAAGAACCGTTCGGGCTTAGATAATGGTTGTACAAGTTCCCTTTTTTTGCCCAGTGTATTGCCCGAGTTACCTGCAAAAGTTCACAGCTAAAATTAAGTTGTCAACACTAGCACAATTAATATAGAAACTTCGATAACAACAAATTTCCTAATTTAAAATTTTCTGTCGGCACTAAAAAATTATTGCTATCAAAGCACACGCAAGTGTACGCGGTCTCACAAATAATATAGTGGCTCTTTCGAGTCGGATATCGAACCCACAGGGACTTTATGAAGACTACATGTTCCATTTCAATGAACTGCACCACTTATGTGTGTTGTAAGAGATTGAGATAATTCTATCAATAACTTAGCTATAAGAAACATTACTACTATTAAAAGCAATGGACTGGGTAAGTAGGATAATCATATTATGAGAAATTCCAAGGCTGAAGCATAAAGGGAAGTCAAGCATAATATTCTCTGCTTTTAGTCTCCAATGGGTTATTTAACTACTAATTTATAGGGTTTCTAATACAATCATGGTCTTCCGGCCTCCACTTACCTATATTTATTGACAACCTAACTACATCGTTGAGCAGTGATAGGCATGAACCAATAAAAATACATTAAGCTATATTTCTATTTCTTAACCAAATGTTGTACACATGTATGTGTCACTGACATCCTATATACGAATCACCCTAAGTTACCCTAGCATGAATACATTCCCCAAAAATCTTTGTTCTACCCCTTGTCATCTTCTGAATTCATGGTAGACAACACATGTATTTTAATGCTGGAAAAACATTAAAATAATAAAACCAAAAAAATAGAAGTAATTCAAATTAACAACCCATCATCGACCAAACATCAAATTATATTATGTCATAACTTCGTAGATACAGACCTAGAATTAGGGCTCCTAGCTACTCATGTTCAATGGAAACACAAAGTACATAGTTTCATACACTTTAGTCTTCAAGAGAGAGAAAAAAAAAGCCTAAAGTGTGTGTTCTTGTCTCTCTGCTCTTTCAAAACATATGTGACCCCTTCCCAAAATCCCTAGGGGTCAATTTATAGGTTTTGGGAAAAATACCCTATTTTTCTAGTTGGAACCGAACTTAATTAAAAAAATTAAAAACTTCGAGGCTTTAGTAGCGCAGCGCACCATGATCACGCTAAGATTTTCCCTCAATAGTTTCAACCCTAGCGCGGCGCGCCAGTAGTGCACTAGGAATAGTCTTCAGTTATTTTGCCTTTGGTGCGATACATCTACAGAGTGCCAGTATCTATCCTCTATAGTTAAAGCACTGGATGGCGCGCCATCGATCTGCCCTAGCCCAGATTTTCCAATATTACTTCCTTCTACTATTTTGCTTATACTATTTGTCCATTGTTTTCTTCTGAGCACTAGCTTCTCTTCCAAAATCCCTGCACACTCACTAAACATACACTTTAGTGCACATTTATTCTTTATTCCATCTAAACACATAATTATTCTTCCAAAATATTGTCAAAACACAAAATTAGTGCAGACTAAACACATAATTATGCTTCAAAAATATTCTCAAAACAACTACTAAATATGGGGGAAAAGGCACATGGGCACATAAATGTTCCCAAGATCACATATGCCCTGTAATATGGGACATAGTTTAGCATTAATCTGCCTACACTACATATGTTCATGCCCTTTTAGGTTAGAAATCATAATGTTTGCCTATACCATATTGCATCTATTTCATATTGTTGTGTAGTATGCTTGAGTTGTTGAGTTTAGCAGAACACAAAATATCTGAGTCTTGGTATATTATTTGTGTTGTGGTGATGTAAGATAGGACTAAGGCAAGTAAATATTTCTACGAGTTATTGACAATGTGTTGTTCTTGTTTTAGTTGCTATAATTAGTGACCTGAGCTAGGGGCATGTAAGATTGTTTGTAGTTGTAGTTGGTTCTATTCACATTATGTTGCATTGTATTTAATTCATTATCATATTATTGTATTTTACACCTGTTGAGCTTATGGGGGCTCGGGTAGGTGTTTGTGTAATGGTTGAACTGTTGGTTATTTATGTGATTTGAGCCATGAACATGGCTAGTGGATATGAACTATACTAATAGTAAAGTTGCAGTAAGTTATTGATTCTGTATAGATTATAGTTGTTATATTGCGGTTTTAGTTCCTATGGTTATTTCTGCTACTATATAGCCTTACATATTCAGTACATTATTTTGTACTAACATTCCCATTGTCTAGGGGGGACTGCATTTATGTCTGTTGGTTATCAGGTAGATAGAGAACCTCATTCAAGTGGTTTTGTTCAGCTGAGGATGGAGACGCTCTGTTCTCTTTGTAGTTGTTGAGTTTAGACTCTTCTCTAGCTTCATTTGGTAACAGGTATGTCGAGGCCCTGTCCCGACTCATGTTTAGTAGGTTTTAATCTTAGAGACTTATAGACATCTTTTAAGGGTTCATTAGTAAGTTGAGGTCTAGTTGGACTTATAATATACTTTGGTTATATTTGAGTTTGTTTTTATTTTGTTTCTTTATATTTGACTTGGACTTAAAGGCTCGTGTTAGATGTTTGAGTTGGTTTCAGTAGGTTCTCTCGGTCAAGTTTGACACTGGTGCCAATCACACCTCCCGAGGTTTGGGGTGTGATATTACTTCTTTTAGTGTCTAGTTGACCCGAGGTAGAATATGGTAGGGGGTAGATAATGGTGTTCCTATTCAAATGTAAGATTCTGAGGTATGCTATGATTCTGTAGAACTGATATAATATAAGACATTGATAGTTGCTAGGTCTCCGTGTATTCATTCTAATATAAGATTCTGGAATTGACTTGGTTTTGTAGCTACTCTGATTTAAGATTCCATAGGATGCAGCTTTCTGGATGGGACTGGCTTCTTTAATGTAAGATTCTAGATGTTTCTAGGTTCCATATAGATATTCTGACATAAGATTCAAAAATATACTAGATATTGTATGGCTATTATGATGTATGATTCTGAAAAGGCCTGTGTGTTCTTTACTAAGTTGTTTCTTGAAGTGTAGCTCTTGTATGCACCCGTTGGCTATGGGGGTTTGGTCCGATTATATTTGTGTGATTATTATTGATATACCTTTGCTTGTTTCTTCTAGGTTTATGGGGTCCAATAAGGTTTTAGATAGATTTACTACTTTCGTTATTTATCTTACTATCCCTACTGCGATTTATGTCTAGCTATGCCTTTATTATTACCTATTAGAATATTATTTACTAGCTTATTATTATGTTATTTCAATCACGATCTTAGTCATCCTATGATGCCTACTGAGTCTCCATTATTTTGTTACTCATACTACACTCTGCATCTTTTTTTCTAATGCAGATCTGAGTTCTAGTTGCTCGTGTTGATTCTCATGCTGCGGTAGCTATTTTTCGGAGGTTGAGTGTGAGTTTATTGGCGTTCGTGGTTGACCCATCTCCTTTTTTACATTTATTACTAGTCTTTTGTATCCTTAGAAAGTTTGTATGTTCTGCATAAGTCTAGTCCTATACCGGTCTTTGATAGAAGCGTTGTATCAACATCCACTAGGTTTTGGGATGGATCTTTGTATTTTTTTCCCATTTGAGGGTTGTGTGTGTGTGTATATATAGGTCTTATTTCCGGTACTTTCCCTTAAATCTACTTTATTATGTTCTTTTCTTCTTCTCTCTTGGCCCGTTATCCTTGGTTTCCAAGCTAAGAGTTGACTTACTTGCTAATGGGAGTTGCCATCATGACCTGAATTATTGGGTTGTGAAAGAAAATAAATTTCAGTTGAATGTAGGTAGAGTTGAAGAAACGAAATATGAAAAAAACTAGGTAGGTTAAGTCAAATTTGTTATATTAGAAAGCATTTTCACCTACATGTCCAGTTTAAGGGAAACAACAATTGAAGTATAAATATATAAATAATTTAAATTCAGAATGTATACCACTTCTATATCAATATTTTTATCTTTGCTGAGTCTCTTCAGTGATAATCTATTGGCTTTTGTTCATGCATTTTCAACATTTTATATTATTTCGTAAATTTGTAATCATTTATATTCACCAATTTCTGATGACATGTTTTGATTGTTGAGGGCATTTTTCTATCCTTCCTGCGTACTAGTTATGTTTTCCTCATTGGTATCTCTTTCACTGTAATACAGTTAAAAATGAATTAAAACATCATTAGGTGTCGCTGTTCAACATATGAAGCAATTAAATTCATTCCTTGAGAGATATATTATCTAGGCAGAAAAATCTTCATTTACAGTTAGAAGCACTTTGAAAATTAAATACATTTTTTTCGTTTTGCTGGCAGGCATTTGGTTTCTCTATTTCTAGCAAGCGTAATGCCCTGAAAAAATTGAACTCTGCACCAAACTGTAAAAGCATGGTGCCCTAGAAATGATACATTGCAGCCAAGACTAATCAAATTACATCTTTGTGAAGAATATACTAAAGATCAAGTAACCTATATATAGCCTCAAAAAAGTTGGAATTTATTGCCAAAGGAAATACAAAAAAAGAGAACGTCATATAAAACCCTCAATGCTAAAGTGGAGGAGGTCATAGATTCATAGCTATAAACTTTAAATGAAATTAGAGAAAAATCTGAAGTTTGGAAAGGAGCTAAAATGGATTACCAACCTTAACCTATAAGCCGCAACCAATCTAGAGTTACACCAGCAAATATGCCTCCGAAAAAAAACATAACTAGAAGATTTTCCAGTGCATTTCGCTCTGGTCCCTGCAGGATAAGACAAAATCAATTTTCACATGCCTGAATATATGTAGTCATGACTTTGAAAATAAATAATTAGGGAATCAACTAACCTTATAACCTTTAGGTGCACAACTGAGGAAACAGACTGTGAGGTGGCCTTTACTTAGTACCAAGAAGGATGTAAGCATAATCATCCATCCCTGATCACCATATTTGGTTGTAAAGTAGAACGCAGGGACAAGTAGAAAATGTAAGAGAATCACTACCATCAGTCCTTTCCTTGATTCCAGCTTTAAGCATTTGAATAGTGGGATGTATCTTCCTATGAGATCCCACATATTGTACATTGTAACAAGGACAAGTGCATACCTATAAATTACAATGAATTTGTACAAATATAAGAATGAGTCATTGCATATTTATAAAATTAAAAAATGAATATAGAAATCAACCATGATCCCAAGTTGTGAGATCCAGTATCCTCAGACAAGAATCTAGGGAAAATCGACAATGTTAGAGCATATATCAAAAATAAATCTACTGCATAGTCTATGGTCTGCAATAACAATTCTTTGTTGTTAAGTCGCTAAACATCTTGAGGATCATTCTCATTCTATAAAAAATTAACACAACATCAACACCGTTAACACTATGTTGCTAACTAACACTAACACAAGTTACAATGACAGATCAATTTAAGAAGAAATTGCAATAACCTTTGTTTCTGGTCCTTGTTTGTAAACTTTGGTTGCAACAAGATCACTAGAAACTGTCTTTGATCCCTCTGAAGTTTCTTTTGCATGATAGTGCTTCACCATTGGTAGCTTTGGAAAGACAAAATCATATAGAGGATGCAAAGCAGCTCAAATAGTGTTGATACCGCAAAGAACAAAACTGCAGCAAAGAGTTTCAATAAATGTATAAGTCTTATTAGGGGATAAAAATGGAATAGCATTTTAAGGTATAAAATCTCCACACGTAAATCAATTTATTGGAGAAAATGAGGAGATCATCTAAATATTTTCACTGGAGTTAGAAGAAAATGAGCCCAAGACTATGTCAAAGTCATTTTGCACTTGTCTTTAGCAATTTAGATCATTTGTGAAAACTAAAATACAAGAATTTATTTCAATTGAAGCATACATAAGCAGAAAAGTATGCAAAAATAAAGCAACAACATGTTATGACACATACTTGCACTCTTCCGAAGTCCATCATGTGAATTTTCAAATGCTGCTTTGGTAATTAATCTTAACGAAGATGTTAGAGCACGCGAGGCAGCCAACCTAGTGAGGAAAGATTGAAAATAACCTTTGTTAAATCGAAAAATCAATAGAAGGTGAAACAAATGAGAAAGAGAGATTAACCTGCAAAAATTCAGGTAACATGAGTGAAAGGTCTCCAACCATTCCACCTTGCACATGAGTATTTGCAACTCCAAAGGCACCACTAATGACATATATCCCAATACAAGTTCCTAACCCTCCCTTATCAGATGTAGCTAAATCCAACTTTTAGTTAATGGAACATAGAAAACCAAATTAGATCAGCAATAAATAAAGAATGTACACTATTGAAATTTGAAATAAAACGTGAATTACTTACAACAGGAACTATGAAAGTAGTGATGAAGAAAAGACAATATCCAAAAAGATTCCTTCTCCTGGTATTAATTTTTTCCTCATTGTAAATCAATATTGCAAGTATTAGTACTAGAACAAATGAGGGTAAGGACCCTTGAGGGATGGTAATTCTATGCAAATACCATATTTCAATAAAATTTAAATTACATGAATACATATTAGTACAAGAACAATGCATCATACATTGTTCCGATATTAGTACTACAAAAAAGAGGATTGAGTCCGAATGATTGTCTTATCTTTTATGCTTGTAAATGATTTGCGCATTTCATAATTAAATATTACAATATTCAATCAAGTAAAACGTGAATAAATTTCCATAAATCAAACCTCAATATGTTACTGGAAAGACGGAGACATAGTAGTCCTGAATAGTTAACATACTGTTCCAAAATAAGAGGCACCCATTGCCCAAAAGCCAACAGATAATCATTGCAGCATACCATCCCTGCAAAAATTGTAAGGAATAATGGAGATGTTTTATATATAGTGATCACATGTCCATAATACGGAAAAAGAATTACAACAAACCTCAAGTCTAACTAGAGCTCTATTATCTTCAGCCATGGGGAGGAGAGTATTACAGATTGGTTCCTGCAACAGTATGCATTTATCAATATATTGTTACTTATGAAATTTGATTTTGTATCTGGAAGATTTAAAAGAAATAAACAGATATCCTAAAAAGACCCTCAGTGGGCAAAGAATCAAATCAAAACAAAACAATTTCTAAGAGAGAGAGAGAGAGGGGAAACATTACCTAAAAGAAGATCTTAAGAGAGACGTTGACTTGAGCAAAATAGAGGTTTGTTTAATGATAGAGTACAATATAATGCTACATTAAGGCCGTTGTATTAGGATATTTGTGTTGTCAACACATTCTACTTACTACTACTAGAGTACCTTGAAACAGTAATAAAGGGCTAAAGCCAAATGAAACGGATCACATCTTATAATATATATATATATATAACCTTCTTTCCCAACCTAACCACTTTATCCCTACCCATATTTATAACTAATCAAACCTTAAGTTTAATTTATTTATCTAATTTTGATTTGACATAAAATTTAAAAATAAATAAATAATACTTTAATCGTATGATATAATTAAAAATATATCAAAATATCATTTAATCTCGTAATTTTTAAAATGTCATGTGGAAAGTTAGATCTAAAGAATTGATAAAAAAATTAAAAAAAATGTTCTTTTAAACATATTAAAAAGGAAAGGAAAATAAATATATTGAAATAAAGAAAACATAACACTCCCTCCATCTCATTTTACCCTTCATCTTTGACTTGGCAGGATGTTTAAGAAAAAAAGGAAAATTTTTAAAATTTATAGTCTAAAATAATTTTTAGATATTTATGTGTTTGAGATTCATTTTATTAAGGGTAAAAAGAGAATTTTAAAGTTAAATTATTTTTTATCATAGCAAAGTTACATCTTTTAAGAATGGACTAAAAAGTAAAGGATGTCACTTGAGACAAAGAAAGTATTATATATTAGGGAATCTCCAACCCACTCTCTATTTTACTCTCAAAATATAGAGAATAAAGAGTATTTGGAGACAACCAACTCCAACCCAATTCTCTATTTTACTCTTCTAAAAAGGAGTCTTTTTCTCTCTCATCAATATTATATTATTATTTCTATTTAGTTTTTATTTTCTTATTTCATAATATAAATTATTTCTTTCTTTATTCAAAATAATCGCCATACTTAATTTTCATGTAACATACAATGTATTTATTTTCAAATTTTTAATATTTAATATAAAATTAATTTTTAATTTTTAAATAACATAAATTGCAAGAAAATATTAAATAATATACATATTAATTGAAAATTCAAATAAAAGTGATATCATTAATAAAATACAATTACGTAAATATTACATAAATACTCAACTTTCAATTTTTAAAATGTCACGACCCGACCTAGGGCTTAATCGTAACACAACGATCGAAACCCTGTAGGGCTCCAACCAAGCCTATTTCCATATCATAAAGCATACATAAGGTAAAGTAAATGTGGAAACATTATAAGAGAGGCTAGAATATGAAACATAATGAAGAATGTCACTTGACAACATAGACTCAATACATTTGTCCAACTAGATGCCTCTACTCATGAACATGGGCAGGGGTTATGACATGTTCCTAGCTCATCCTCATAGTAAACAAGTAAATGCCTTTGGAAAGAAAAAACTCATAAAACTCCCTCGATAGATGAGGACTCACCGAGACTTCATCGATACAAAAGCTCAACTAGCCACGTAGATGGATATGATCCTAGCCTCAAGCCCTACATTATGAGATAATGTAGGCAACAATATGCGTTAGTACGTTTGAATGTACTAAGTATGTGGGCATTACATGCAACGTAAGTCATAAAATGCAATGATCAAGAATATACATGATAAAAGGGTTAAGTAAAGTCATAATGATCAGAGTATTTTAAAGGATGTAGTTAAAGATAATAAAGTAACATAATACTCATATACATATGCGGGATAGGAACCATAACCGACAATAAGACCATGTGAGCTATAATATAGAATCTCGTGTCTTCCCACAAAATGAAGAAAAGGGATATCTACTGGCCAAGGTAGACTTTACCCCACTAGGCAGGTCATATACATATGCTATATGTGCATCCACTAGCTAAGACATAGGGCAACCTACGGTGGCACGTAGTTTATGGGACATGAGGCTGCTACTAAGGCTTTTGGTAGGGCCCCCACCTCAAGTTCGCTCGATGCTCAGTAAAATTCCACAGAATACGTATGATAACAAAGTAATCATAGTTAAAATATATCATAGATGTGATCATAGGTTTGAAATTCATAGAGTAGATCCTTTCATAACATAAGTGCAATGTGAGTATTTTCCTTCCACATTACAATTCATGCATGCATGATTCATATCATTATGCCCTAAGTCACCACCTAGGGCCTAAGTTACCTTTTCTATAATTTGCATGAAAATCATAACTTGAAACATACTTATAATCCATGATCATAATTCATACTTGAAATTAGAGTAAAAACTCATACACATAGTCAATTTGATTGAACCTATAAGTATACCTTGAAACATAGGACTCCATAGTAAAGATTCATGAAAATTCATCATTGAAACTAGCTTTATGCATGAGATTTCATAATTTAACTTGAAATCATGTAACTTACTTTGAAACATACTCATAATGATCATAATTAATGATTTAGAATGAAATTCAATAAGCCTAACATAATTCATGAAAATTGAAATTCAAAATAAATGAGATTTCATCAGATTTTAAAATTAAACCTCGAACTCCATGAGTGGAAGGGACTCATAAATCAATACACACATACCTTAATTGAAATTAGACTTAAATTTGAGAAAGGAGACTTGATATTGAAGAAACCCTAATCGAAGCTTGATGAACTCTTGAGAAACCTTGGGAGAGAAGTCTAAAATTTATTTGGGGAAATAATGAGGGAAAATAAAGAGTTTAGGAGTATCTAGGATCCAATTCATAATGAATCTAGTTCTTAAAAAACGTCCACATACATTATTAGAATGTAGGGAAAATACCAAACTATCCCTCATTAAAATTTCAAGTTGGGCACTTTTATGACAAGAGTCTACGGGTGTAGGCACATCGATGAGTCCTCATTACGATTCATCCTGCAGGTCTTGAAAAACACCTGGAAATCAATTTTATGAACTTTTGTTGCGAGTCGTCTTTACGAATCGTCATTGATTTTAAAGGTTGTCGAAGTGATCCATCTTCAAGGTCATAAAAACCTGCAAGTTGAGGAGTCTCTAAAGTTTTCATACATTCATTTCTACGAGTCATAAGCTCCTCTACGACTCATCATGTTGAGTCGTAGGTGAAGTCCTGAGGATGATATTTGTGGTCATCTTACCTTTCCATGGTGACTCATTTCTACAAGTCGTCATTTTCTTTACCGGTTGTCAATGGAATCATCAACCCAAATCCTGCCTTAGCCAAATTTCCAAATTCTTACTTACCCTATACGAGTCATGTTTATGACCCATAATAACTTTTATGAATCATAGACTAATTCGTAAACTTTTTCATTTTCAATTCCTTTGAATAATTTTCTTTCATTCGACTTTTCATCTTATGGGGTCTTACAATATCTCCTCCTTGGAAATAATCATCCTTCAATGAGATTACATGGAAAGAGGACTAGTAACCCAATATGAACATAGGAACATTTTAAAATACGTAGAACATGTAAACTTCATACTTAACATAAACATGGCTTTTGAAAATCATTTTCATGAATCATGCATGAATATGAATGACATTTGGAATTGAATACATAGGAGTTCAATCGATTTAGATCATGAATCAACTTAGTACCTTTAGACTTGAGTGGAAAGAAAGAGATATGGGTAACACTTTATCATGTCCGCTTCCATCCCATGTAGCACTCTCTACTTGTTAATTTCTCCACAACACTTTAACGGACTCAACATCTTTATTCCTTAACCTCTTCACTTGCCGGTCTAAGATTTCCACCAAAACCTCCTTATAAGTCAAATTCTCTTCAACGTTTACTATTTTCAATGGGAAAGTAGAGTTTGGATCACCCACCAATTTCCTCAACATTGATACATGAAACACCGGATGAACCATAGCCAATTCAAATAGCAAATCTAACTCATATGACACTTTACCAACATACTTCACTATTCTATAGGGTCCTAAATATCTAGGACTCAACTTCGCTTTCTTACCAAATTGCATTACACCTTTCATAGGTGAAACTTTCAAATATACCCAATCATCCGCATAAAATTCAAGCTCTCTTTTCCTAGTTTTCGAATAGAAATTTTGACTACTTTGAGTTGTCTTCCATCTTTCTCTTATGAGTCTTACTTTCTCCATAGCATCAACCACAAAATCTGGACCAATCAATGACATTTCACCAACTTCAAACCATCCTACTGGAGATCTACATCTTCTCCTATACAAGGCTTCAAAAAGAGCCATTTGGATGTTAGAATGATAACTATTATTGTAGGCAAACTCGATCAATGGAAAATGATAATCCTAACTTCCTTTAAGATCAATCACACACGCTCTTAACATATCCTCCAAAGT
Organism: Solanum dulcamara; assembly: GCF_947179165.1. NCBI lineage: Eukaryota > Viridiplantae > Streptophyta > Magnoliopsida > Solanales > Solanaceae > Solanum > Solanum dulcamara. The sequence continues at coordinate 16,652,881 of NC_077247.1, read as the reverse complement.
TTGAATCATTCTTTCGGCTTGTCCATCAGTTCGATGATTGAAAGAGGTACTTAACTTAACTTAAGTACCAAGACCTTTTTAAAATGGCTTCCAAAAATGTAAAGTAAATTGAGTACCTCTATCATATATGATCAAAAAAGGAACACCATGAAGTTTTACAAGTTCAAAAATGTACAACTTAGCATAGTCTTCGGCACCATAAAAATTCTTAACAAGTAGAAAATATGCCGACTTAGTCATTCTGTCCATAACAACCCAAATAGAGTCATGTTGTATTCTAGTACGAGGCAAATCCATTACAAAATCCATATTTACATCTTCCCACTTCCAAGTACGAATCTCAATATCTTGAGCTAACCCCCCCAGTTTTTTCATGCTCAACTTTAACTTGATGATAACTAGGAAACTGATCCACAAGCTCCGCTATATGCTTCTTCATGCCATTCCACCAATACACTTCCCTCATATCACGATTCATCATGGTAGATCTCAGATGAATTGAATATCAAGAGCTATGGGCCTCATTTAATAATATTTCTCTTAATCTATCAATATTAGGAACACACAAATGTCCTTTGTAACATAGTACCCCATCTTCCCTTTGGGAGAAAGCCTTAATGGATTTTTTGGCAACCGACATCTTCAATTCAACCAACACCAAATTATTATCTTGTTTGGCCTTAACATCCATCACAAGAGACGATTCCGAGCCATTATATACAAGGAAACCTCCATCATTGGAGTCAACCAAAAGCATACCTATACGTTCCAATCAATGGACATCTTTAACCAACTCCTTCTTATCTTCCTCAAAATATGCAACACTACCCATAGACTACTGACTAAGAGCATTGTCTACAACGTTTACCTTACCTGGATGGTACAATACACTCATGTCATAGTCTTTTAGAAATTTAAGACATCTCTTTTGCCTAAGGTTTAAGTCCCTTTGGCTAAAAATGTATTGGCAACTCTTATGGTCAGTGAACACATCAACATGCACCCCATAAAGATAGTTGCGCCATATTTTCAAAGCAAACACAACCACCGCAAGTTCAAGATCATGTGTTGGATAGTTCATTCTATGTACCTTAAGTTTCCTATAAGCATAGGCTATCACCTTACCATGTTGCATTAAGACACAACCCAAACCAACATGTGAGGCATCACAATAAACCACAAACCCATCCGAACCTTAGGGCAATATAAAAATAGGAGCCGACTTAAGATGATCCTTCAATATTTGGAAGCTATTTTCATATTCACCAGTCCATTGAAAATTCACCTTCTTTTGGGTCAACTTAGTCAAAGGAAAAGCAATAAATGAAAACCCTTCAACAAATCTTCTATATTACCCGGCTAGACCCAAGAAACTTCTAATGTCCGAATGGGATAATGGTGTAATGACCCTAAACGTAATTTTCTTCATTCTCTAATCTTTTCAACATTTAGAGCTTTCTTGAAGTGATGCCAATTCATTTATAACTTCCTAGTAGTGACAGTTCGGTCGCCTGGTTGTTCGTTTGGGTTTTATGCCTGTTTCCCTGTGCCGGAGCTCTTATAACTTGAAAAGTTAACTTTGGTGAAAACTTTAGGTAAAATACCTCAGAAAAGAATTATAAAGATTCCATCAGCTCTACAATGGCAAAATTAGGTTAATAGCATGATCGACATGAGTATCAAGGCAATCGAGACTAGTTTTAGACTATTTGACACTTTTGCCTTTGAAATTTAGCCTATGGTTAACTTTGGTCAATATTTTTGGAAAATGCACTCAAATAAAAATTCTAATAGTGTGATTAGTTCTGGAATGTCGAGTTTGGTCTAGAATGACCCTTCATTCACTTTTCGAGGCTTCAAATCTAATCTCAAGACCTATTATGCAAATAGGCTCAAAATGGCACTTGGGATTGGGACCCACTTTCAATTGTAATGACCTTATATAGAAATTTCAACTGCGCCATTGAGTTTGGAATGTCGAACTTAGTGGGGTAGCAAATTTTATTTGAGCGCACGGGGTTCCAAATGAATCCCGAATACCCCATCGGATATTTTTCAAGGCTCAAGTTTGAGCTAGTGCAGCCCTTTCTTATACACCTTGAATTTCTCACCGCTATCGCGTACCTGGTCACTGCATTTGAAGAGAAGATGTTTTCCCTCCATGTTCACGGACCTGTCCCCATATTCGTGGAGAAAAAAGAGCATAACCTCCGCGTTCGCAGACCTTGTCCCCGCATTCACGGAGAAGGATGAGTGGTCTTTTAATTAAGACCATCAGTCATTCTTCAACTCAACTTCAAAATTGTTCATGCGATTTTGAGAGCTAGGAAGCTCCAAATTGGGCGATTCAAGGGTCCAACTTTAAGAGATTTTCGAGAGCAATCCGTTGGTGAGCTTAGAATCATAAGGGGATTTAGTGTGAGGTAAAATCTAGAATTTACCAGCCATTTATGTTATTTTTGAGTATGATTTGCTATTAATTTTTGAGTTTGATTTTGTGAGCATTTTAACTTTGTTTTCAGTGATTCTTGGGGAATAATTGTGGGGTTTTCACAAGGAATGTTTTGGTGTAATTAGTTTCATCAGTTGAAGTGTCATTTGAGGTAAATTTCATCCCTACAGGATTGCCCTCTTTCTTAAATTCTCTATTAATAGTGAAAATTATGCATTGGCTGTTTTCCTTGATTTTAAGCAATGGAATGTATAGAAATTTAGAACACAAGTTCATTAAGCTCAAATGCACCTTTTCACGAGTCGAATTTGAGATCCCCGATTTTGGTCCCATAATCCCATTTCATACCCAATTTTGGGTCCGTCTCTAAAAAATATGAATTTGGTGTCAAAAAATTTAGAGGTGTTTTAGAGGCCGGGAACTTCAAATTAGAGGATTCAGAGCACCCGTGTTCGGCTTTGAGGTAGGCTATAATCTCCTTCTTTTGACTAAAATCTATTAGATATCATGTAGTATATTTTACATGTAAGTTAGGTGAGTATTTACCGAGATTGCAAGTCCTCTCATCCAATTTCATTTTCTTGTTCCCAAGTGAGATTTAGACTAGAATAGGCCCGTAATATCCTTATATTAGGTTATGGGCCTTGGTTGTGTATTGACTTAGCATTATTATCCTATTTAGAATTTCTGTTGATGGCCTTAGGCTAGGTTGGATCCTTAGGGGCTTTATCATGTGGTTTTTGACCTCTTAGCTAGGAATAGCTTTCGGTAGGGCTTATTATGGATAAGATACCCTTTTATGTTAGTACCTGAGACATTTGGGCTCATCGTAGAGGTAGGTTTGGGTTAGCTGTGCTGGTTGGGATATAAGGTGTCTTGTTTTGGGGTAAGGTGTCATACCTAGAAATATTTGTCCCCTATTATGATTTCAAGCCATGCCTCGATTATATCATTGTTGTTTAGTGGGTTGGCTTATGATGTTATCTTATCTATTATCTATTATTAGGCTTGAGGCTGTATTCGAGGAGTGATTAGATCCCAGTTTAGTCCCTTGACTTGTTTGTGTGCTAGGACCTAGTATTTCCTTATGGTTACATGTATTTTGTTTGGATATTGGTGATGGCATACTTGCATTGTTTGAGCATATTCACTCATTTTGTGGTATGATCCTGGTATTAACATTGGAATTTTCACTACTTTTTGAGAAGTCTTTCTCTTATTTTTACTATTTAAAACTAGTTTTAACGGGAGTTGTACCACCTGGATACTTGGTCACTAGTTTGGGAAATTTAGTGGGATGTTCCCCTTTTTCTACTTGAGGCATAAGAGGCATCTGGGATGCGCTAAGTTTTACTTGGCTATTCAGCGCGTTGATACCCTTTCTTAGCCCACCGATCCCCTCGGGTTTACTCTTGCTACCTGGGCCATGCCCTGGGGATTTTACTGGTTGGGTGGGCGACCCTTTTCAGGGTGATCACGATTAATGTTACTAGTTTACTGATATTTAGTATGGCGATGCCCTTTCTATATTAGCTTGGTTGATCACTCTCCAGTACTACTATGGGGATGTTATTTGTCTATTTAAGACCTGGCTCAGGACAAGGTAGTATATATGGACTTCCTTCATAACCTATGGGCCCCTCTGGCCAGTGCACCACTGATTTAGATAAGGGAGTTACATGGGTCCTACCTGGCAGGCCAAGGGCTGAGGTGGGTCTACAAACTTATTGTTGTTGATTTATGAGAGTCATCGATAATGTTACTGGTTTTTACTATAGACTTTCATCTATTAGCATCACATATGACCAACATACTTGTATGGTGTGGTCCCCCAATTTTATGGGAGTCAGGGGTATGTTTGTCATTGTTTGTACCTTCCGAGGGTATGGGCATCAAATCGGTTATTGTCTGATTATACTTGCTCTTATCTCTTGTTGTACTTGAAGATCGTACCTTTGGTTGTATTGATAGATGGTTTACGTGGGATTTGAGTGGGATTATAGTTGGTAACTCCTGTTAGGCTTAGTCCAAATATTTCCTAGCTGATTATGTGGTTAGAGTTATCAGTTAGTACTGTATTTTCATTAGTAGACTCCTATTATGCCTTTTTCCCGTTAATAGGTTATTGGATTGCGTTTAAGCTATTTTCTTTGACTCTATTCTTTTATCTATGTATCCAGTCTTCTTGCTTTATTTTTCTATCATTATTGTGATATTTCCTGATTAGTTACTTGTGCAGCATTTACCTGATTATATGTTATTATACTTGCTTTATATGTGGAGTTCATTTGGCTCATGTCTACTAAGTACCATTCATTTGGTACTCATACTACACTTCTTCGCCCTGCAAATCATACTATGGGTTATTGCTGTTGATTTAGACTGGTGCGGAGCAGCTTCTGACTCAGAGATTTGGTGAGCTCTTGGCATTCAAAGTTGTCGATTTCCATTCATACAAGATTAGGACTAGTCTTTACTTGCTTTTGAAGATTGTCTATACTCATACTATAGTGTAAAAGCCTTGAACTTCTATTTTGATTTAGATGCTCAATTACTGACTGATGCCTGGTCTTGAGCTGGTTTCTTGTGTTTGTGTCAATGTACCATTTCTTCTCATTAGTACCTACTTTCCATTTTTATTTATTATTCTTCCACTTGATAGATTATTGCCTCCAGTTCTGGGCTAGGGGTTAAGGGTTAGGCTTACCTATTGGTGGGTCTTAGTAGGTGTCTTCAGAGCTTGAGAAATTGGGTCGTGAAACGTTTTCTCAGAGCTCTAGGTTAACGGCATCATTGGTATGAGGGAAATACCTAGTAGAGTCCTATGGATCGGTGTGAAGACTTCCGTATCCTATTTTTGGGAGGCTATAAGGCATTTTTAGGGAATTCTGGTCTTGACTCCTTATAGTGTGTTTTTTTGAATAATCTCTAAACTAATTATTTAGAATCCATTCCTTCTTAGAGGATAGCACAAGTTTCCTAGTGGAAATGGTCGGAGCATCAACAGGTTCTACCAGAGTTGCGGTAATTGGTTCTCAAGCTAAAGATGGGCTAGCGGTTCCTCAGCAAGGTTCGTCCTCAGTATCAGACTATTTCATGGAATTTATTGAGTAGGCTGGGATTAACCCCACATTATCCTCTGCGGATTTGGATATGAGTCGGGATTTCATCAAAAGATTATCCTTATTGCTCTGTTTGGTGTCAGAGTATTTGATAGCAGCTGGGTCTACCTTCCCCATATTGTTAACCATGTGAGGATAGTGGAGCAGTCATGATTTGAGGCATACAGAGGTAGTGGTAATAGGCCTCTCCATTAGCATAGTGGTGATAAAATCCAACTTCAAGGAAAGTATCCATTTGGCAAGTGTCATCTTCCTTCTTGACCCATCAGGCCCACAACGATTGTACCTGAATCCTATAAGGTTTTGAGTTAAAATTTAGGGTTTACAGCGAACATGGTATAGTCAGACTTCTCAAGGTGAGAATATTATGCCTTCAGGTATTGGAGCTTGTCCTATTCCATTTGGTTTCTTTCAGTAAGATATAATTGGTAACGGTGGTTATAAGGATGGAGAGGAAGACCACTTTATTCGGGAGCATTATAGGGCCTCGGTGCAGTCAGCTAGGGAAAGTGATAACTATGATAGCCAGTCCCATCAGGGTAGTTCTAGTGCCGGTTCGAGTCAGGGACAAGGTTGTTGACCTCCAGCTTTTAATCTACAATCACAAGGGTGTTATCACTATGGTTTACTTGACCACTAGTCCCGGGAGTTCCCAGGCAAGATTTGATATTTCAGGCTCCTCATACTCACCAGTCTAGAGTTGGTGGGCCTTGTCGTACCAGTGGAGAGCTTGACCATCAATCCAGAGACTGTCTCCTACATAGGACCCATGCACAGTTTGCTCAGCTAGGTCTGTATCAGGGTTTTATGCCACCTCTAGTTAGTGGTAGAGCTCAGAGGGTTGCTGGTAATGCTTCAGTTGTTCAGGGAAAGGTCGATGATAATCCATTTCGTGATTCCATGAGTCAGTCAAAGGCCGAGGATCCTGGTATCAATGATAGTCACTTGACTTTCTTATTTTGCTTTATACTGTTCTTTTTGTGTAATTTTGGTGTTTTCACCCCCGTACTTTTCTATTTGGCTTGTTAGTTATCTCCTGACTATTATGGATAACTTAACTAGACTTATATGTGTGTTTTTTATCCCTATAGTTGATTTTTTTAGTAGTGGATCAGCTAGGTCGATCTCCTATTAGCGCAATAGCGGTTGAGAAACTCCCCGTATCTTGGCTAGGTGATATTGCTTCGAGTTCCATCCGAACTAGATAGCCTTCCCTTTGGCATCCCTTACCATTGGTTTTGTTGTGGTGTCGAGCCTACTTAGATAGGTGGTCAGACCAATAGCGTTAGTTTCGGAAGTTGTGACACTAAAGGATCTTGTTGGTGTTTGGGGTAGCCTTAGTTTCATGTTTCCCCGTGGCTAGTAGTTGAATAGGTCCTCATATTGTTTTTGCATAGTTAGTGTTTCCTTGGCTAGCATTACTCTCTAGCCATTCTAGTTTCTTGTCCTAGATGGCTATCTTCGTTATCATGTATTATTTGGTTTTGTTATAGGTTGTGGGTTGAGGTTTTCTCTGTTATTCTACCATGGTGAATTGTATGTGGAAATCCTAGTTAGCCATCTCTTCCCATTTGGCTCAGTCTTGTTCTTAGTTGCACGTTGTGGTTCATTTGTTAAATATTTTGGGAGCTGTCTCTTTTAAGAATTTTGGTACCGATCATTGCTTGTTGAGAATTTAGGAGTGTGACCTCACTTTGAGCCTTGTTATTGCTCTTATTAGGCCTCCATGGTGGTGTTGGTAGTCTCAAGGCTTTGGTTATCAACTAGAGTTGGAGCAGTAGTTTTCTTTGGTGGCTTCAGATATAGCCTAAGTTGGGGGTTGGGGAATCGGTTAGAAACTTCATCTATAGAGTGGGATCAAAGTAATTCTTAGAGTGTAGGAATTTTTGAATTTATTTAGGATGAAAGGCTTGAGCTTGGAATATTCGGTAAGTTGTTGTGTTTGTGAGTGGGAGAAGATGCCCTTGGAGTAGAGAATTTAGTTTCAGAAGATTGTGTTTCCACACTTAAATTATGGGTTTTGGAGATGAGATTGGAGATTTGGGGTTTTGCTCGGGGTCTCTTCTTATTTTTGTTGTTTCCATCCTCAAATATTTAGATAGAGTATGTAACTCCTTCGAGGTTAGTGTTGTATGGTTTGGTGGGCAATTTTCAAATAGTGTTGAACATTTTCAAGATAGCTAAGGACTGGCAGAACGCCTTTGGTGGCTAGAATAAAATGGGTTTAGAAGCATAAGACAAACATTTGGAATTTTGAGTGAGTTGTATTTACCATGGCCCTATATTGCTCATATCGGTGGTTTTGGTTTAGTTTGGTCGATGTCAGTTAAAACTTGGTGTTTTTGGTCAAGCTCGGGCTAAGTGAGTGAGAGTTGGAGTTGTTTGATCTGAAAGGGTGTTCGAGGGTTAGGCAGTGTATGCGGGCCTGGTACCCTCGTCTTTTTGTGCCTCCAAGATATGACTGTACTTTTACATTTGCAGATGAAAGTTTTTTTAGTAGTGAATGTTGTAATGACCCTACATGTGATTTTGTTCATTTTCCAATCTTTTCAGTGTTTAGAGCTTTCCTGAACCTACCCCAAGTCATGTATAACTTGTTGAGACTGACAGTTTGGTCGTCTGGTCGTTCGTTTGGGTTTTATACCCATTTCCTGTGCTGGAGCTTTTAAAACTTGAAAAATTGTCTTTGGTCATAACTTCAGGTAAATGACCTCAGAATAGAATTCTGATGGTTCCATCTTCTCCGGAATGACCTAATTATGCTAGTAGCATGGTCTTCATGACTATCGAGGCAATCAGTACGAGTTTAGGACCATTTGGCGCTTTTGCCTTAGAAATTTGGCTTATAGTTGACTTTGGTCAACATTCTAGGAAAACGCACTTCGATAAAATTTTTGACAGCACAGTTAGTTCTAGAATAAGGAGTTTGGTCTAGAATGACCCTTCGTTCGCTTCTCAAGTCTTTCTATCTAATCCCAAGGCTCATTGTGGAAATAGGCTCAAAATGACACTAGGGTGTAGGACCCACTTTTAGTCGTAACGACCTCGTATGAAAATTTAGATTGCCATTGATTCCGGAATGTCAAATATAGTGGGGTAGTATATCTAATTTGCACGCATGAGGTTCCAAACGAATCTCGAGCACCCCATCGGAGCTTTTTCAAAGCTCAAGTTTAAGCTGATGCAACCCCTGTTGGTCCACCTTGAATTGCTCTCCACGATCGCGGACTTGGTTCCCACATTCGAAGAAAAGAAGGAGCCTAACCTCCTCGTTCATGGACTAGGTCCCCGCATTCGCTGTGAAGGATGAGGTTAACTCTCCATGTTTGCGGACCTAGTCCCCATGTTCATGGAGGTCTGCTAAGTGGTGTTTTAATTAAGACCCTCAACAATTCTTCAACCTGACTTCATATATTATTCATGCAATTTTGGGAGATAGAAAGCTCCAAATTGGGTGATTCAAGGGTCCAACTTAAAGAGCATTTTATGAGGAATCCGTTAGTGAGCTTGGAATTGTGAAGGGAGGTTTTATGTGAGGTAAAATCTTGAATTTACCAGCTTTTCATGTCATCTTTTAGTATGATTTGCTATAAATTTAGGAGTTTGATTTTGTGAGCGTTTCAACTTTGTTTTCAGTGATTCTTTGGGAAAGGTTGGGTTTGTTTTTTCAAGGTACGTTGTGGTATGATTAATTTCATTCGGTGAAGCATCATTTGAGGTAAATTCCATCCCTACAGGATTGCCCTCTTTCGTAAATTCTCCATTAACAGTGAAAATTATGCACGGGCTATTTTCCTTGATTTTGAGCATCGAAATGTGTTGATATTTGGAATATGAGTTCATTAAGCTCAAATTCACCTTTTCACGAATTCAAATTTGGGATTCCCAGTACGTGTCTCACATTCCCATTTTAAACCCAATTTTGGGTCTGTATCCGAAAAATATGAATTTAGTGTCAAGACATCCATATTAATTATGTGGTTGCTATTTTCTTAGCATGGCAGCAATTAGAGGTTGGGAACTTCAAATTGGAGGATTCAGAGCGTGCGTGTTCGGCTTTAAGATAGGCTACAGTCTCCTTCTTTTGACTGAACTCTATTAGATATCATATTTTATATTTTCCATGTAACTTAGGTGAGTATTTGTCAAGATTAGAAATCTCCTTGTCCGATTCAGTTTTTTTGTTCCCAAGTGAGCTTTAGGCTAGAATAGTCCCGTAATATCCTTAGATTAGGTTGTGGGACTTGGTTGTGGTGTTGAATTAGCATTAGTATCATGTTTAGGATTGTTGTTGATGGACTTAGGCTAGGTTGGAGCCTTAGGCACTTTATCATGTGGTTTTTTCCGTCTTAGCTAGGCATAGCTTTCGATGGATATGATACACTTTTATGCTATTGTTTAAGACCTCTGGGCTCGTCATAGCCGTAGGTTTTGCTTACCTGTACTGGTTGGGAGCAGAGGTGGCTTATTTTGGGGTAAGGCGTCATACCTAGAAATATTTGTCCCTCTTTATGATTTCAAGCCATCTCTCGATTGTTTTGCTTTTGTTTAGTGGTAGGCTTATGATGCTATCTTATCTATTTACTATAGTTGGGCCCGAGGCCGTATCTGAGGAGTTATTAGATCCCATGTTAGTCCCTTGACTTGTTTGTGTGCTAGGACCTGGTATTTCCTAATGGCTGCGTGTATCTTGCTTGGATGTTGGTGGTGGCATGCTTGCATTGTTTGATCATATTCACTCATTTTGTGGGACGATCCCGGTATTTACATTAGAATTTTCACTACTTTGTGAGAAGTATCTCTTATTTTTACTATTTAAAACTGGTTTTGATGGGAGTCGTACCACCTGGATTCTTGGTCACTGGTTTTGGAAACTTAAGAGATGTCGGGGACGTGCTCCTTTTTCTACTTGAGGCATTTGAGATGCGCTCAATTTTACTTGGCTATTCGGCGCGTCGACGCCCTTTTTTGGCCCACCAATCTTCCCAAGTTTACTCTTGCTAATTGGGCCATGCCCCTGTGAGTTTACTGGCTGGTTGGGAGGCCTTTTTAGGGTACTCACGATTGAGGTTACAGGTTTACTGATATTTGGTGTGGCGATGCTCTTTCTACATCGGCTTGGCCAATCACTCTCCGGTACCATTATAGGGATTCTATTTATGTATGCAAGACTTGGTTCGGGCCCAGGCAGTATATAGGAACTTCCCGCATCCCTTATAGGCCACTCTGGCCAGTGCACTAATGAATTGATGAGGGAGTCGAACGGGCACATCCCACCTTGCAGGCTGGGGGCTTGGGTGGGTCTATACACTTTTTATTGTTGTTCTTTGGGAGCCACCATCTATGTCACTGTTTTTTACTACAGACTTACATCCATTATCATCACTTATCACCAGCATACTTGTATGGTGTGGTCCCCCAATTTTATAGGGGTTGGGGGTATGTTTGGCATTGTTTGTACCTTTTGGGGTATAAGCGTCCGATCGGTTATTATTTGATTATACTTGCTCTTATCTCTTGTTGTACTTGTAGCTGGTACCTTAGGCTGTGTTGACATATGGTTTACGTGGGATTTGAGTAGTATTATGGTTGGTAATTTCTATTAGGCTAAGTCAGAATAGTTTATAGGTGATTATGTGGTTAGAGTTGGCAGTTAGCACTGTATTTTCAGTAGTAGACTCCCATGTTGCCTTGTTCCCACTAATAGGTTGTTGGATTGAGTTTCAGGTGTGTTCTTTGACTCTCTTCCTTTATCTATGTATCCAGTCTTTTACCTTATTATATGTTAATTATACTTGCTTTATATGTGTAGCTTAGTCGGCCCATGCCTATTGAGTACCATTCATTTGGTACTCATACTACACTTATGTCCCCTGCACATCATAGTACGGGTTATCGCTATTGATTTGGACTGGTGCAGAGCAACTTCTGAGTCGGAGATTTGGTGAGCTCCTGGCATTAGGAGTTGCCAATTTCGATTCATGTCAGATTAGGACTGTCTTTACTTTCTTTCGAAGACTGTCTATACTCATATTGTAGTGTAAAAGCCTTGTACTTCTTTTTTTATTTAGATGCTCGATTACAGACTGATGCCATGTCTTAGGTGGTTTCTTGTGTTTGTTTAATGTCCTCTTTCTTCTCGTTAGTACCTATTTTCCTATTTTATTTATTAATCTTCCGCTTGATAGCCTGTTGCCTCCAGTTCTGGGCTACGGGTTAAAGGTTAGGCTCACCTGTTGGTGGGTGTTTGCAGGTTCCATCACAGCCTGAGAAATTGGGCCGTGACAAATGGTGTAGGCTAAATTTTAACCGCCTCTATTTTCTTTGGATCTACTTTAATCCGATCACCAGACACCACATGTCCAAGAAATGCAACTTCCCTTAGCCAAACTCTAAATTACTAAATTTAGCAAATAATTGCTTCTCCCTCAATGGTTGCAACATAATTCTCAATTGACCCATATAATCTTCTTTATTTCGAGAATAAATCATTAAATCAGGGACTTTAACCGAGAATAGAGACAAGTCAACTAGATTTAGGATTAGTAGCCAGTCGAGCATCAAAGGGAGAACCCCAAATCGAGTGCCTTAAATATATCACTCCATCCCAAACAAAATCTAACCAGAAACAATGAGTAGCCTACAGAAGTAAAACAAAGTACGCAAGAGCCAACGAAAGAAGGCAATTATGGATAGAAGGTCTCTAGCGCTGGGTTACTCCGTAGCTAAGGCACAAACTATAAGACCTAAGTCTTCTATATAAGTATACAAAGCCTTATGAAACAATATTGGAGAGATTCTAAGGCCTATATGCTCCAAGATATGCAAGTCTATGGAAAAGCACTAGTCTAAGCTAGGCTAAGGACAAACATGCTCCAATATAACCAACAAACTTGGAAAAATCACACCACAAGGTATGGATGATCAATAATAAAGAAGACAACAAGCCAACGATTCTGAATTACCTAAAAAAGGTGTAGACGACGGATTCTAGGAAGCTAAATATGATCAACTAGATATCCACCCTAAATTCACACAAATCGACATATATTTACATATTCAAGCTCAATCTACAAGTTGAGAAGATGTAGCCTACCTTTAAACTGACAACGCGTACTTTAAATCACTTTTTCAGAGATTTTCCCTTTCGTAGAACCTCTAAATGATACCACGCCATCAAAAATAGGATCACAACACTAATATAATCATTTCGACACTAAAAACACGTAAAACAAAGATGGACCAATTTTAGAGTCTAAAATGAAAACATAGGACCTACATTTGAAATTTCTGAAATTGACTCCATCAAACGGTCACCCAAACTTCTATCCCAAAATAGAATGCAATTCGAGGCTTAGAACTTCCTAAACAATTGACATGCAAGAAATGACCATTAAAAGTTATGGAGGAGAGTTGGCAGCAACTTTAATCCTTATAATTACCTCAAATAGAGAGTCCTCAACACTCCCCGACTGATCACCCATATAGCCACAAACTTTTCAAACATCCAGGACATAAAATCACCCAAAATGGAGCTAAATTAAGAGAGATATCGAGTTTTGAAAAATTGGAAATGAGTGAAACCACATCTCTAGTCTTAATTGAAACACCATAGAAAATTCTCTCCGTGATTGTGGAGCCCTAGGCTCTCAATCGCGGACAACTGTAAAAAAGACCCTCAAGATTGTAGAGGGAGCCTCGCGAATATGTAGGGTCAGCTAGACAGAACATCGCATACAAAGAGGCCACCTTGCAAATATGGAGGCCTGTGAGGGCATGCTTCATGAATGCCCCAGGTGACCTAGGAATGTAGAGGCCAAACATAGACTGCACCAACAGATGCAGGAACAATTGGTTTTGGCCAAACCAAATTTTTTGACGGGGTGCTCGAAATTCATTTAAAACCCCGTGCTCACAAACGAACTATGCTAGCCCACTAAATTTGACGTTTCAAACTCAACGACACACTTGATATTTCCAACCAAGGTCATTTCAACAAAAAGTGGATCCTACACCCAAGTACTGTTTTTAGCCATTTCTATTAAGGGCCACGAGAAGCGCACGACAGGTCATTATTAAGAAAACTAGACATTCTAGAGCTAACCATATTGACGTAATTCTCATTCAAGCACGTTTTCTAAGAATGTTGACCGAGGTCAAATTTTGTCCAAGGTTTTAAGGCTAAAATGCCTAAAGGTTCAAATTCGCACTGAAAGCTTTGGGACTCAAGCCAACCATCCATTAGCCTACAATGACCTTTCTAAAGCTGATGGAACCATCAAAATTCTATTTTGAGGCCGTTTACCTAATGTTTTGACGAAAGTCAACTTTTCAAATTCTAAAAGCTCCAAAACACAAAAATGGGGAAAACCCCAAAATAAATGACCAGGCGATCGAATAATCAGTGCCAACAAATTATAAATGACTTGGTGTTGCTATGGGAATGCTCTAAATAATGAAAATGAGTCAAAATTGACCTTGAGGGTCATTACCACATCCACTACTAAAAGAACTTTCATCCATAAAATTAAGAGTCAAGAAGTACCTAAAGTTAAATAAGCTATAGAGTTGCTCTTGCATGTCCTGCTCGGTCTCCCAGGTAGCCTTTTCGACTGGATGATGCCTCCAATGGATCTTACTAACAGGAATGACTCTAGAACTCAATTGTCGCATATCTCTAGATAGAATAGCAACTGGCACCTCCACAAAGGTCATACTATGATCCAGCTCAATTAAATCATATCGGAGCATATGAGTCTCATCTAAAACATGCCGACATAGCATTGAGACATGGAATACTGGGTAAATAGCTGAAAATGCTGGAGGTAGGGATAATTCAAAAGTGACATCTCCAACTATCCTCAAAATATCAAAAAGCCTTATATACCTAGGGCTAAGCTTACCCAACCTCCCAAATCTCATCACGCCCTTCGTGGAAGATACTAGAAGGAATAATTTTTCACTAACTACGGAACTTAATGGTTGATGCCTATGATCAACATAACTCTTATGTTTAATCTAAGCTATCCTGAGCTTATCTTGAATCACACTCACATGATATAAGGCCTCCTGAAGCGAGTCTATACCACGCGGCCTAGGCTCTATAGAAACAAACTAATCGATTGGAGAGCGACAATGCCTAGCATAGATTGCCTCGAACGGGGCCATCTAAATACTAGAATGGTAGTTATTATTTTATACAAACTCCGCCAAAGGAAAAAACTGGTCCCACTGACCTCTAAAGTCCATAAAAAGGCCTGCAACATATTCTCAAGACCTGAATAGTGTGCTCTGACTGGCCATTAGTCTGCAGGTGAAATATTGTGTGAAGGTCGACTGGGGTGCCCAACTCCTCCTGAAAAGTCCTCCAATAGCTGGAAGTGAATTTTGAACCCCAGTCTGAGATGATAGATACAGGCACACCATAAAGATAAATCACCTCCTAAATGTAAATACGAGCCAACCTCTCAGCATTGAAGGAAGTATGAATAGAAGGGAAGTGTTCATATTTGGTCAATTGATCCACGATGACCCAAATACTGTCAACACCTCTATAAGTCCAAGTCAAACCCACAGTGAAGTCCATGGTGATATGGGATGAATAATTTCTAAAGCTCTCTACTAGGCCTCAACTGATTGGCCTTCACTTACTGACAACACAAGCAATGGGATACACAGTTTATGGTATCTAGTCTCATGCTACTCTACTATTAGTGTTTTATCGGATTGTAATACATCTTCGTTGTGCCTAGATGGACAGAATATCTTGAATCAAACCCCTAACTCTCAAAACATATAAGCGGCCATCAAATTTCAATATACCATATGAATCTAAGGTAGCCTACCCAGAATCACCTCACAAAACCCACTCTTGAAGGACTACCAAGTCTTTTTCCTGAAACTAATGACTAAGGATCTGATCCAAAAGAGAAGACTAAACTCCCACATAAGCCAATACCCTCCTAGCATCTAAAATATCAAGAAAAATCATGTTTTTTGCTAAAGACTGGATATTTAAAAACAAAGAACACTCTGAAATAAGACAGAGGGATAGACTACTAATACGCACCACTTGCCAACTTAAGGTGTCCACTACTACATTCATCTTGCTTGGGTTGTAGAGAATAAAGAGGTCATAGTCCTTCATGATCTCAATCTAATGGTGTTACCTTGAATTAAGGTCCCTCTAGCTGATAATATACTAAAGACTCCTTTGGTTAGTCTAGATTTCAGAACGAACTACATACAAGTAGTATATCCAAATCTTAAGCACAAGAAAATACCATCGCCAATCCAAGTCATGAGTGAGGTAGTTGCGCTCATGCAGTTTAAGCTACCTTAATTCATAAGCTATGATCCAGCTTCACAGCATCAATACACAACCCAAACCCACGCCAAATGTGTCATAATACATTGTAAAGCCCTCGCCCTCGTCTGGAAGGGTCAATACTAAAGTGGTAGTAAGCAATGCCTTGAGGTTCAGAAAGCTCATCTCACACTCCTCCAACTAGTCAAAAGGGACATCATGACAAGTTAATTGAGTCAAAGGCTATGCAGTAGTAGAAAAGCCCTCAACAAAGCATTTGTAGTAACTTGGTAATTCAACGAAGCTACAAAACTTAGTCATCAAGGTGGGCCTGGACTAATCACGACTAGCCTCAATCTTCTTCGAGTCCACCATAATTCCATCCTTGGACACCACTTGCCCAAAGAATGATACAGACTTAATCAAAAATTCAAACTTTGAGAAGTTTGCTTAAAGTCACTATTCTTTTAAATTCTGAAGCACAATCCTCAAATGTTGCTCATGCTCTCTCCAGCTCTGTGAGTATACCAATATGTCATTGATGAAAAATATGATGAAGAAGTCAAGGTATGGCCTAAATTCATGGTTCATCAAATTCATAAAGGCGGCTGGGGTAATAATTAATCGAAAAGACATCAATAGGAACTCATAATGGCCGTAAATAGTCCTAAAAACAGTCTTAGGGATGTCTGATACCCTAATCCTCATCTGATGGTAACCGAAATTCAAGTCAATCTTAGAAAACTATGCGACACCTTGAAGCTAGTCGAATAGATCATCAATACGGGCTATAGGATAATGGTTCTTCACCATCACCTTGTTCAACTGTCTGTAGTCAATACACATCCACAAAGTACCATCCTTCTTCTTCAAAAACAAGACTGGGGAACCCCAAGGAAATACACTAGGATGAATGAATCCCTTACCCAGGAAATCCTGAAGATAAACACTGATCTCCTTGATGTCACAATCGGACCTAGGAACTAGTCATAACATGGTGATCAAAACCGTAAACGGGCTCCAACCAAGGCTCTTGTTCATATCATAAGTATATATAAGGTAAAGTAAAAGCAAAAATATCATAAGAGAGTCTACACTATGAATAGTAAATAAGAAATATCACATGAAAATATAGATTCAAAATATTTATCTAACTAGATGCATTTACTCATGAACATGGGTGAGGGATAAGACATATCCCTAGCTCACCCTCAATATGAAAAAATAACAAAAGTCTTTGGAAAATAACAAATAAAAACTCATAACTTGTTCTTGATAGATGAGGACTCACCAAAACTTTGTCGGAATAAGAAATCTCCCTAGCCACGTGGGTGGATATGATCCTCAACCTCAACCCCTACATTATGAGATGATGAAGGCAACAATATGCGTTAGTACGTTTGAATATACTAAGTATATAGTCATGACATGCAACATGAATTATAAGATGCAATTATCAAGGTTATACATGATAAAAAATATTAAATAAAGTCATGAGAAATATCATGATGATCAAAGCATTTAATGACATAGCTGAAGATCATAAAATAGTATAGTAATCATATATATATATATATATATATATATGTGGGGGATAGAAACCATAATCGACAATAAAACCATGTGATCTATAACATGGAATCGCGTTGTCTTCTCATATAATGAAGAAAAAGGGGAATCTATGTCACGACTAGACCTAGGGCCAAGTCATAACATGGTGATCGAAACCCGAAGGGCTCCAACCAAGCCTCTTGTACATATCATAAGCATACATAAGGTAAACTATAAAAGCGAAAACATCATAAGGGAGTCTAAAGAATAAATAGAAATCTAAGATGTCTAATGACAACATAGACTCGAACATATGTCAAACTAGATGCCTCTAAACATTAGTATGGGAGGGGGATAAGACATGTCCATTGCTCACCCTCAATATACAATGTAAACAAAAGTCTTTTGAAAAGAAAACAGTAACCAACTTGAAAATTTGTCCTCGATCAATGAGGACTCACCACAATACAGTCGGATAGAGAACGCCTACTAGTTACGTGGACGATTAGGATCTTCAATCTCAAACCCTACATTATATGACAATATAGGCAAAAAGTATGCATTAGTACATTGGAATATACTAAGTATGTGGGCGTGACATGCAACGTAAATCATGGAATGCAAAGGTCAAGTAAAACACATGATAAGATGGAATAAGTAAAGTCATGAGAAAATTATGTTGATCAAAGCATTTAAAAGCATAAATTCAAAATCATAACATACTTAAGAGATGATACATATGTGGGAAAGGAACCATAATCGATAATAAGACCATGCAGCTATAACATAGAATCTGATGATACCCACATCGAGAAGAAGGAGGCTACTTTGCCAAGGTAGGCTCCTGATCATGAATATGTGCTATTTGTAGATCCACTAGCTAGGCCATAAAGGCAACCTATGGTGGCACGTAGTTTGTGGGACATGAGGTTGCTGCTAAGGCTTTTGGTAAGGCACCCACATCACGTCCTCTCGGTGCTAAGTTAAATCCCATGGAATACATGCATAGCATATAAATCATAATTAAATATATCATAGTCATGATCATAGGTTTGAAATCATAGAGTAGCTAGTTTTCATAACATATTTGTAATGGGAGAATTGCCCTTTCATCATTACAATCATATTTGCATAATTCATATTATTAGGCCTCAAGGCACCACATTGGGACCTAAGTCACCTTTCCATAATTTGCATGAAAATCGCCATTCGAAATATACTTATAATCCATGATCATAATTGAAATACATAATCATAATTCATACTTGGGAATTCATGATCATAGCTTATACTTGAAATTAAGGTAAGACATGAATGCATAATCAATTGATTTGAAAATAATGAAATTGACTTTAAAATATGGATGATCATAAACTTTGTATCATCCCATACATAATTCATATAGATAATATTATTAGGAAGTATAATTGAAAATACTCACATTTTACATCATGAACCCTAGAAATCAAAATAGGAGAATTCATGAGAAAATTCTTCAATTCAATGTAATAACCATCAATTTATATCAAAATAGACTCATGATCATACTTTGAATCATAATTCATGCAATAGGAAAAGAGATCATAAAACCCATAAAATACCATACTTTAATTTGATAGAAAATCTTGAGAAATTGATTGGGCTTCATGGATGAAAGGATCCATGAATCAATACCCACATACCTTAAGTTAGAACACCAATTAATTTGGAAGAACTTGAGAGTTTTGATGAAGAGCTTGAGTGAATTTACTTGAAGTCTTCAAAGGAGTCCCTTGACAGCCTTTTCGTAGAGAGAGAAATATTGATAGATGATTGTAGGAGAATAAATAGAATAGGGGGTTTAGGTGAATTTATAGAGTTAGATTAGGCCCTAAAACGTCTAGGTTCATTGACTAATAATTTGGAAAAGGTCTAAAATGCCCTTAAAAAAACTCAACTCGGCCAGAAAACTCTCCTAGGTCCACGATGCGGACCTATCACAAACCCTACTATTTCGTGAATTTTTTCGAAAATCTATCTTCCGATATACGGTTCCTAAAAATCCACCAAGGAGAAATAAGGATATCGCTTCATCATGTCTGTTTCTGCTTCCTACGTAGCACTCTCTACTTGTTGATTCCTCCATAAAACTTTGACAGATGCAACGTCTTTATTTCTCAGCCTCTTCATATGCCTATATAAAATCTCAATTGGGACCTCCTCATAAGTCAAATTCTCTTCAATACTCATGTACTCCCTGGGCACAATAGAATTTGGATCACCCACAAACTTCCTCAACATCGACACATGAAATACCAGATGAGCCAAAGACAACTCAAATGGCAAGTCTAACTCATATGCTACCTTGCCAATGCACTTTAATATCCTATACGGTCCTATATATCTAGGGCTCAACTTTCCTTTCTTCCTAAACCGCATTACCCCTTTTATAGGTAAAATCTTTAAATACACCATATTATCCATATCGAATTCAAGCTCTCTCATCCTAGTGTCCGAATAGGACTTTTGATAACTTTGAGCCATTTTCAATCAATCTCTTATGAGCCTTAATTTCTCAATTGCATCAATTACCCAATCTAGACCAAGCAATGCCGTCTCACCAACTTCTAACCACCCCACCGGAGACCTACATCTTCACCCATACAAGGCTTCAAAAAGGGTCATTTGGATGCTAGAGTGATAACTATTATTGTAGGCGAACTCAATCAATGGAAAATGGTCATCCCAACTTCCTCTAAGGTCAATCACACATGCCCTTAACATATCCTCCAAGGTTTGAATTATTCTCTCGACTTGTCTATCGATTTGATGATAAAAGGCAATACTTAGTTTGACTTTAGTGCCAAGACCTTTTTGAAATGACTTCCAAAAATATAAGCTAAATTGAGTACCTCTATTCGATATAATAGACAAAGGAAAACCATGAAGTTTCACAAGTTCACTAATGTACAACTTAACAATATCTTCGGCACCATAAGAAGTTTTGACCGATAGAAAATATGTTGATTTGGTCATTCGGTCCACAATAACCCAAATAGAATCATGTTGTCTTCTAGTACGAGGCAAACCTGCGACAAAGTCCATATTCACATCTTCCCACTTCTATGTAGGAATTTCAATTTCTTGAGCTAGACCTCCCGTCCGTTGATGTTCAACCTTCACTTGTTGGCAATTAGGACACTTAGCCACGAACTCCATTATGTCCTTCATCATTTCATTCCACCAATACATTTACCTCAAGTCACGATACATCTTGGTGGTTCCCCGATGAATTGAATACCAAGAACTATGGGCCGCATTAAATATTAACTCTCGTATTCCATCAAAATTTGGAATAAACAACCGACCTTGGTAACGTAGTACCCTATCTTCTCCTAGGTAGAAAGCCTCAATGGATTTTTTGGCAACCAACTTCTTCAATTCTACCAAAATTGGATCATTGTCTTGTTTGGCCTTGACGTCTACCGCAAGAGACGATTCAAAACCATTATGTATAAGAACACCTGCATCATTTGAATAAACCAAACTCACTCCTAGACATGTCAATCTATGGGCCTCATTGACCAATTCCCTTTTACCTTCCTCAATATGTGCAATATTACCCATAGACAACCGACTAAGAGCATCGGCTACAACATTTGCCTTACCCGGATGGTAGAATATGCTCATGTCATAGTCTTTTAGGAGTTCAAGTCACCTTCTTTGCCTAAGGTTCAAATCCCTTTGACTAAACACATATTGCAAACTTCTATTGTCGGTAAATACATCAACATGCACCCCATAGAGATAATGGCGCCAAATTTTCAATGTAAACACAACCGCCGGAAGTTCAACATCATGGGTTGGATAGTTTCTTTCATATACTTTAAGTTTCCTAGAGACATAGCCTATAACCTTACCATGTTTCATCAAGACCCAACCCAAACCAACACGTGAAGCATCACAATAAACAACAAATCCATCTGCACCTTCAAGCAATATCCAAATAAGAGCTGACGTAAGACGATCTTTCAATATTTGAAAACTTTTCTCATAATCTTCCGACCATTAGAATTTTGCCTTCTTTTGTGCCAACTTAGTTAAAGGGGAAGCAATAGATGAGAACCCTTCAACAAACCTTCTGTAGTATCCGGCTAAGCCCAAAAAGCTTCTAATATCCGAAGAAGAGCATAGTCTAGGCCAATTCTTAACTGCCTCCATTTCCTTTGGATCTACTTTAATACAACCTCTCTTATCCCAAATTCGCACTTACTAAATTTAGCGAATAATTTCTTTTTCCTCAATGTTTGCAACACAGTCCGCAAGTGGCCCATATGATCTTTTTTATTTCGAGAGTAAATCAAGATATTATCAATAAACACTATTATAAATATATCCAAATATGGCTTGAAAATATGATTCATCAAATCCATGAATATAGCGGGAAAATTTGTGTTACACCCCGTACCTTTGTACCTTGGAACGCGTTCTTAAATTTCTTAAGCTTCTTAGAAGTTACCATGTGAGCCGGATAATCTATAACGCTACTAAACAACTCTAAGGAAGGGAGGGATGTTATATCCCGCACTTTTGGGCATTCCAAAAGAAAGAAATTTTGATTTGCAAGGAATGACGTTATGATTTATTTTATTTATTCTATTTTGTACCGGTGTGATGTTAATGGAAAAATTGATATGGAAATACGGAGAAAGGACGAGGGAAAAATTGGAAATTTTAGAGAGTAGTTTGTGAATTGAAAAAAGAGAGAAGACTTGTAGCTTTTGGGTTTAAATAATAATAATTGCAATTAGTAGTTTGGGCTCTCATAATAATAATAGTAATATTGAGGCCCAACAAAGGAAAAGGCCCAAGTCTTGGAAAGTTAGCCCATTAATTAAGTGGCCTATATATATATTTTATGACTTATTTCCCTCATCCTTATCCCATAAGTCATTTTATTCAAGAGAGTTCAAGAAGAGAGAAGAAGAAAAAGAAATCTTGAGCTAGAGAGGGAGAAGGCCACGGATTTGGAGAGAAAAAAGGTGAGTTCCTCGATTTCATTCCATGAATTAATTATCTAGGGTGAACCACGATGATATGAGGGTATTGATAGTATAAAATCATGGCTTGGTGCAGCCCAAAACGGACAGCAAGAAGTCCACGCAATTTCAGCGCGTCTAGAGAAGTTCCGAGGCGAGTTTTGGTGAGTTTTGGCCAATTTCGGGAAAGGTAAGGTCTTTCCTTTCAATTTGAAGTTTATGGTGTTGTTATAGGGTGTATTACACATCCTTTATGCTGCTGTAAGTGGAAGAACATCGTAGAAATGCTTGACGGTAGAAACAATCTAAATTGAAATCGTTATAGTTAAATTATAGTCGAAATAAGGCGTTGTGCGGGTGGGGGATGCTTCTGGTAGTGTGGTGGGGTATTTCAGGGTCTAAAAATGTTCTAAAGGAGGTGGGTGAGCTGCTGGTTTCATCCACACAACCCCCTCTTCGTATGGTTAAAGGTTTTGCAAAATGGAAACTAGAAACTCTATTTTTGGTATAGTAGTTTGGAGCTTGTATTGTGTAAGGTTGAAGTGATTTAATTGTAAATATGATGTTATTTTTTATTGTTGATATTGTGTCTAAGTTGAAATCTCAGGAATATTGAAGTTATAGGGGAAATACTACCCGATATTTCGTAGCATCGAAACTAGTAACAAACTAGTCGGGGGTAATGGATAAGAAAATGACTCCTATTAGTATTTTGTTGTGGAGTGGGATATTGGAACTTGAAAGGCTATTAATCTTAGTATTACTTTCATGTCAATAGGTTAAGGAGGTATCAAGGCAAGCCGGATTTCAATTAATCCCGAAAAGGGTATGTAAAGCTATCTTCTTTTCTTTTGGCATGTCTTAGACTTAAGTGATTGATATACGAAATGTGGGGATAATTCCATTCATAGAACTCCAAGTATGTCTCATAAGTCTTATTCACTTCTCGATGGTAGAATTCCTATACTAGTTGAGTTATTGCCTCTCAAGGCTTCTAGACGATGGAGAGTAGTAAGTATGTGAAGCTTCCTTCCTTCTCTTGGCATGTTTTTGGCATAAGTAAGTAAAGCTACCCTTCTTCTCTCTTGATATGTATTTGACATAATTTATGATGTTATGATGAAATATTTATGGTACCGAGTCCCGTGATGGGCCAAGTATGATATATTTTATTATCTAAGGATCGGGTCGTACGTTCCACGGCACATATGTATATGATGACTCCATAAGGGAAAATAAGAGAGTATGTAAAGCCGTCCCTTCTTTCTTTCGGCATGGCTTAGTATTAAGTAAGGATTAATATGAGCCTTAGGGTGATTCATGATTTCTCTTCTAAGAGATTCTCCGGTAGTTAATGTCCTTGACTTTTATAAGTTATTTTGTATCGTCTTGATTCATGCCTATGGTTTCTAAGGATCTTTTGATATGATCAATAGTAATATTTGAGGAATGAGTGATATGACTATCGTCTTGATTTTCAAATGACAATTCGTTGTTACTACTTCATTGAGTCTTGGACAATGTTTTAAATTGCATATGGTTACTCACTACTCTACTCGTGTATACTGTAACCCTTCTATCACCAAGTCCTAGGCTGGGTATGTAATCGTGCGCAATTCACTGCATTATCCACCGAGTCCCTCATTAAAGGGTCGGGTACACTATATGAGGAAATGATAATGCAATGACATGAATGACTCACCGAGTCCCTCACTAGAGGGCCGGGTACATATTATATATATATATTGATGATGTGATGTGATAAGGTGATGATGGCGCCGGACCCTATGATGGTCCTACAGTTATGATTCACCGAGCCCCTGAAAGGGCCGCTATATTGTATAGTATGAGCATACATGTTCTTATGTTTCACGAGGTACAGGTACAGAGGTTTCTTATATGATATTTTATTCCCCTGTTTCTCTGTTTTATATATGCTTCCAGTTATGCTATGTTATGTTTTACCTACTCAGTACATATATCGTACTGACCCCCCTTTATTCGGGGGGGATGCACTCATGTCTGCAGGTACAGATACATACTCGGGGAATCCGTCAGCATAGGAGTTCCACTCAGCAGTCTAGAAGCGCTCCAATGTGCCGGAGCCTAGTTTTGGTATTAACCCTCGATGTATACATTTATTTGTTCATGGGTACGGCGGGGGCCCTGTCCCGCTTTATGTTACTGTTCTTACTCTTATAGGTATGTAGACATGTATGTGGGTTGTATATATAAGCATGTAAGGTTGTGCCTATATGTTACGATAGCCTTGTCGGCTTATATATTGTCTTGCCTTTTGGTACGCTATGACTCAAATAGGAGACATGTTTACTTATAGTTAGCAGGGGTATACGCGAGTGTCCAGTTCGGGCACCCATCAAGGCCTATGGGGATAGGTCGTGACAATTTGTCAACCCAAATGACATTACTACAAATTTAAAATAACCATACCTTATCCGAAAATCCATCTTGGGAATATCACACTCTCTTACCCTCAATTGATGATAACCGGAACGGAGGTCAATCTTATAAAAATATCTTGCTCCTTGTAATTGATCAAACAAGTCATCTATCCTTGGAATTAGATATTTGTTCTTTATGATGACCTTATTCAATTGCAGGTAGTCTATACACATTCGGAGTGACCCATCTTTCTTTCTAACAAATAACACGGGAGCAACCCATGGTGAAATACTTAGTCTTATAAAACCCTTATCCAACAAATCATTCAATTGTTCTTTCAATTCCTTAAGTTCCAACGGAGCCATACGGTAAGGAGGAATATGCCAAAGTCAATCTCCCTTTTGAGAGGAATACCGAGAAAATCTTTGAGAAATACGTCGAAGAACTCATTAACTATAGGGACCGACTCAAGAGTACGATTTTTAGAATCAATGTCCCTAACTCGCACCATATGATAAATGTACCCTTTGGAAATCATTATTTGGGCCTTAATACATGAGATGAATCGACCCTTAACCACTGAATCATTACCCTTTTATTCAAGAATAGGCTCATTAGGGAAGTGAAACTTAACCACATGAGTTCTACAACATATAGACGCATAAGCGACATGTAACCAATCTATACCAAGAATGATGTCAAAATCAGTCATATCAAGTTCAACAAGGTCACATGGAATAACTTTGTGCAAGACCCATACGGGATAATTTCTATAAGCTCTTTGGGCTAATATCGAACCACCAATGAGATTATAAACCAAAAAAGGCTATAGAGACCGACTCAAGAGTAAGAGCTTCAAAATTAACAACCCTAACTTACACTATATGATAAAATCACCCTTTGGAAATCATTTTCTGGGCCTTAAGACATGGGATGAATTGACCCTTAACCACCGAATCGTTATGCTTCCATTCAAAAATAGGCTCATTAGGAAAGTGAAACTTAACCACACAAGTCCTATAATATATAGATGGATAAACGGCATGTAACCAATCCATACCAAGAATGATGTCAAAATCGGTCATGTCAAGTTCAACATGATCACAAGGAATAATTTTGTGCAAGACCGACATAGGAAAATTTCTATAAGCTCTCTTGGCTAATACTGAATCACCAACGAGAGTACAAATCAAAAAAGGTTCTAACAATACCTCGGGGCACACATTAAATCTCATAGCAAGGTAAGGAGTAATAAAAGATAAGTTGGCACCCGAATCAAGAAATACATAAAAATCAAAGTTAAAGACTCGTAACATATCGGTAACAACATTGGGAGTTTCATCCACTTCTTTCCTAGCATAAAGAGCTTGGGCACCTTGTTGGACTTGGCCTCCTTGAAGACGTCCTTCTCGATCTTTGTTGGAAACATGAGAGCACTCGGACTGCTTATGCCCCATCATGCCACATCCATAGCAAGAACCTGTTCCCATCAAGCATCTACCTCCATGATTATTTCCATAATTTGTATAGTTACAAAAAGAAGGGCTACTAACATTTATACCTCCTCCTTCTTGAGCTTTAAGGTATGGAAACCTATACTTAGCAAACTTTTTCTCCGAACTTTGGCGTTGTTGAGATAGGCCACTAATACTACCACCAGTCCTAGCATTAAAGAACCCATCTTCATATCGGCCCCTCTTAGAATCCCTCGTTCTCATCTCCTTGAACTTTTATCCTTCAATCTATTCCGCGAAAGCCATTAGCTGAGATATGTCCATCCTTTTCATATGCATGGCACTACGACATTCCTTAGCAACCAAGTCGGACACCCCCAATATGAATTGACTCATTCGGGCATATGAATCGGTAACCAATGAAGGAGCATACTTGGATAGATTAGTAAACTAGAGGGCATATTCCCTCATTTCTATATTGTCTTGTCGAAGATTTATGAACTCAAACACCTTAGCTTCCCTTAGTTCAAGAGGGAAAAAATGATCAAGGAAAGTGTTTTTAAGGCTTCCTATTCAATAGGACCTTCATCCACCGTCTCTATCTTCCATTTGGTATACCATACTTGTGTAACACTCTTAAGTTGATACCACTTGGGATAGCATAGTTATGGTGGTACGGAACTCCGCATTAATCACTTGGTTGGGTAGGGTACCATTGTCTTTAGGAGCTCGGGGAATTTGGGTTTCATTAGAATTGTTTCCCCTTAGCAACGATGGTCTTCTTGGAGGCATGATTTCTGAAAATCCCAAAGGACAATCGTTAGGGAAAGGAAATTTTAGAACACACTCTACATCACGACATAGATCATGAAAGAAGTGAGAATTTCTAAAACGTCTTATAGCATCTTATTCAAAGGTATGGCGCGCTTTACAACCATGAATAAGACTCTACTTGATGCGGCATGTTGGACACCCTAGGACATCTTAAACCTTATGCTTTGATACCAAGTTTGTCACCACCTGACCTAGGGCCTAATCATAACATGGCGATCAAAACTCCAAAGGGCTCCAACTAAGCCTTTTGTCATATCATAAAGCATAAATAAGGTAAAGTAAACGCGAAAAAATTATAAGAGAGGCTAGAATATTAAATGTAATGAAGAATGTCACTTGATAACATAGACTCAATACATTTGTCAAACTAGAATCTTTTACTCATGAACATGGGAGGGGGCTAAGACATGTCCCTAACTCACCCTTATATTAAAGAAAGAAATTTATTTGGAAAGAAACAACTTATAAACTGTCCTTGATAGATGAGGACTCAGTGAGACTTCGGCGAAAAAAAGCTCAACAAGCCACATGGATGGATATGATCCTTAGCCTCAATCCCTACATTATGAGACAATGTAGGCAACAATATGCATTAGTACATTTGAATTTACTAAGGATGTGGGTATGACATACAACGTAAGTCATAAGATGCAATGATCAAGAATATACATGATAAAAAGGTTAAGTAAAGTCATGAGGAAAGTCATAATAATCAAAGCATTTTAAAGGAAATAGTTGAAGATCATAAAGTAACATGATATTCATATACATATGCGAGATAGGAACCATAACCGAAAATAAGACCATGTGAGTTATATCATGGAATTGCATTATCTCCCCATACAATGAAGAAAATGGAAATCTACTTGCGAAGATAGACTCTACCCCCGTAGGTGGGTCATATACATTCGCTATATGTGGATCCACTAGCTAAGACATAAGGCAACCTATGTTGGCAGTAGTTTATTGGACATGAGGCTGCTACTAAGATTTTTGGTAGGGCCCCCACCTCAAGTCTGCTCGATACTAAGTCAAATCCTACGAAATACGTGTCATAACATAGTAATAATAGTTTACATATATCATAGATGTGATCATAAGCTAGAAATTCATAGAGTAGATTAGTTTATAACATAAGTGCAATGTGAGTATTGTCCTTCCACATTATAATCCATGCCTACATGATTCATATCATTAGGCCCTAAGTCACCACATAGGGCCCTAAGTCACCTTTTCTATAATTTGCAAAAAAATCATAACTTGAAACATACTTATAATACATAATCATAATTCAATCTTGAATTTAGAGTAAAAACTCATTTACATAGTCAATTTGATTGAAACCCATAAGTATACCTTGAAACATAGGACTCCAGGGTCAAGATTCATGAAAATTCATCATAGAAAATAGCTTCATGCATGGGATTTCATAATTAAAGTTGAAATCATGTAATTTATGTAGAAACATAATCATAATGATCATAATTAATGATTTAGAATGAAATTGAATAAGCCCAACATAATTCATCAAAATTGAAGTTCAAAAGTAATGAGATTTCATGAGATTTTTGAATTAAACCTTGGACTCCATGAGTGGAAAGGACTCATAAATCAATCCACATACACCTTGGTTGAAATTAGACTTGCATTTGAGAAAGGAGACTTGATCTTGAAGAAATACTAATGGAAGCTTGATGAACTCTTGAGGAACCTTGGGAGAGAAGTCTAAAATTTATTTGGGGAAATAATGAGGGAAAATAAAGAGTTTCGGAGTATTTAGAATCTAATTCGTAATGAATTTAATCCTTAAAAAATGTCCAAATACATTACTAGAATGTAAAAAAAAATATCAAACTACCCTCATTAAAATTTCAAGTCGAGCACTTCTACGACAGGAGTCTATGGGTCATAGACACAATGAGGAGTCATCATTACGACTTGTTCTGCAGGTCCTAAGAAAGACCTGGAAAATAAGTCTATCTACTTTTGTTACGAGTCATCTTTACGACTTGTCGTTGAGTTTACGAGTCATCAAAGTGATTCTCTTGCAGGTCATAAAAACCTGCAAGTTGAGGAGTTCTAAAGTTTTCATACGAATCATTTCTATGAGTCGTTAGCTTCTCTAAGACTCGTCATGTTGATACGTAGACAAAGTCCTGGGGGTGATATCTGCGGGTCATCTTACCTTGCCACGACGACCCATTTCTACGAGTCGTCATTTCCTCTACGGGTCGTCACTAGACTCGTCAACCCAACTTCTGTCTTAGCCAAATTTTTAAATTCTTACTTCACCTTTAGGAGTATAGTTTACGACCCATAACGACATAGACGAGTCATAGTTTGACTCATAAACTTGGGCATTTTCAATTCCTTTAAAAAAAATTCTTTGATTCAACTTTTCATCTTACGAGCTCTTACAAAAAATATCAAGTTAGTAATTTTGATTTTTAATTTTTCGTAATGTTATATCATGTTCGGCATAATCCAATCATATCGAATAATATATTTGAAATATTTGATGAAAATTAAAAATAATATATTTGAAATATTTGATGAAAATTAAAAATAATATATTTGAAATATTTGACGGTAGTTTTGTGACAAAAAATATTATTAATCAGAATGATAGTAGTATATATTAAATAATATATTTGTTAAAATATTGTATTACATTAAAAAAGAATTACGAAATTACATATTTAATTAATGGCATTATATGATTTATAATATATTAATTACAAATATTGTATAATAAAAAGTAGAAAGGTAATATAATAATGAAAAGTATTTAAAAAAGTAAAACAGAGAGTGTGAATAGTAGTTCTCCAAATTTGGAGAACTACTATTCAACTCTCTATATTTGGAGTGTAGAGAGTAAAATAGATGGTGGTTGGAATGCCAATTCTCCATTTTACTCTCCAAATATAGAGAAAAAAGAGTAAAATAGAAGTGGATTGGCGATGGTCTTATATAGCCCTAAACAACTTATGCATGTAACTTTTTACCAGTAAAAGATTTCTCTTTTATTTATAAACTAGTTTAGTGTATATATTTTGCACGTTCATCATGTGTTAATTAATAAAATAATATATAAAAACAAAATTATTAAAAAATTACGCTTGACGATAAAATAAATGTTATATCTATTTAAATGAAATAAATAAATATTCATCTCAAACATGTTCATGTCGGTTGTATTTCACTTTAATTTTTTTTATAAATGATTTGTTAGGTTTATATTTTTTTTCGTCGCTTTGGCTATTTTATCACAGTAAATTTTTTGTTGTCGATATTGATAATTTTCTTTAAAGTGCAACATATTTGTCCATGTGAAATATAATATTGCGAAAAATATAGTTCAACCTTTAATATAGTTTGACATTATAATATGTTTACTATTATTCTTATAGATCATAACTATATTTGAATTAATGGATATCTCTTCTAAATTATGATTATAAAACAATTTACACTTTCGTACAATAGAGTGTTATATATATATATATATATATAAACGTATGATTCTGATAAAAGAAGTACAAACTTAAATATATTATGGACAAATATATAATAACACCTTCATAACATAAATAATACCAATACGAATGAGAAATAAAATTTCGAAAAGAACATGCGTTAAAATCTACCCTTAATCGGTACAAAGTCTCATTGACAAGGTCCACATAAATCTCCCTTCAACTGCATAAGAATATGGAACAATCAATAATTTTAGGGAAAAGGATAAAAAATGCACTTAAACTATGTAGAATGAACAAAAATGCTCTCCATTTATAGTTTGATCCAAAAATAATTTTGCCGTCAATACTTTAGTTCAGAAATGTCTTTATTATTATTTAATGAGTCAAAAATGCCCTTTTCAAATAAATATATTATTTATTTTCTTTTTTAACACATTTTTTTTCCTAATAATATTTTTTTATTAGCAAATATTTATTCTACTTCTATTAGAAAAAAAAATTAAAATTTAAAAATATTTCTTATTTTATTATAATTATTTTTAATCGTTATTTAAATAAAAAATAATGATTGATTTATTATGATCTTATATATATGACATATATTATCCGTTAAAACTTAGAGTGCATGAAATTATTCTTTTTTAATTGATAAATTGAGATTACGAAGAATAAAATAATTTCATACATTTTCATTACTTAAAGTGGTTTAAAAATAAAGAAAATAAGAATAGAGTTTCTTTAAAGTAATATTTTTATAAGGAACAAGATTTGGTTTTTTAGTTAAAAAAATATATTTATGCGGAAAATGGCATTTTTGACCCATTCTGTAACAATATGGGCTTTTTGACTCATTAAATAACAATAAAAGGTATTTCTAGATCAAAGTATTGACGGAAAGGGAATTTTTGGACCAAACTATTAACGGAGGGTATTTTTGTTCATTTCAAATAGTTTAACGACATTTTTGACCCTTTTTCCAAAATTTTATAACGATAATAAATATATTGATGAGTGAAAAAATAAAAAAAAATAAAACAACAATAGTATTATAGGAAATATTATATGTTGAAGAATTAGCTTTTGTTTCCACTTTGGATACATGTTGATCACAGGCGGAGCTAGTAAGGGCCAGGGGTTCATCTGAATCTTCTTTGACGATAAATTACATTATTTATATATAGTTAAAATTATTTTGTATGTATATGTAATGGATGTTGAACTCCCTTCAATTTCTTTGTATGCGTGCTTCTTCATATTATGTGCCACCTTAGTGAAAATTTTGATTCCAGCACCAATATTGATTTGTAACTAAAATTAGGAGGAGATATCCTAACAACTCAAAGTAGAAAAAGAGTTCTGAACAATTCCAAGTAAAAAAAATAGAATTTAACTCCAAAACTAATATTTTATAACCCAAAAAGTACTCTTTAACCAAAAAAAAAAAGTTGAAAATGCTCAAAAATTTGACCTACAATATTTTAGGACTTTATTTTTAATTTTTCTACTATTATAAGAGAGTGAGTATACATGTGGTATCAATATGTATGCTTAAAGTCAATTTCTCATGAATTAAGGGTATTTTAGATTTTTCAACTAGATCAAATTGGAATGTGCTAATACCGGGTTAAGTTCACAAACGATTTTCATAAGGTTGGTCTTGATAATTCGTTCCCTATAGGAAAAGTCTTACAAAAATAGTCTCCATTCACTTAATAAAAATTCTTTGTCCCCCAAACCTAAAAATATTAATGAAAATTTGTATTTTGATAACTAAATGGAACTAAAAACATTATATATATTTTTTCTTTTCTCTTTTTTTTTCTTTCAAGTCTTTTTCTTACGTTTTTTTTTCTGTCATTTTTTCTTACGTATTTTTTTTCTTTTACTTCCTTCTTTCTTTTTTTCTTATGTTTTTTTCCTTCTATGTTTTTCTTTTTTTTTCCTTATCTTTATTTTTTTTCTTTTCATTTTTTTAATCATAGAACTAAAAAATTATTTATTTTATACATTTTGTACATCTTTTAAATGAAAGATCCCTATATTCAAGTGCCAAGATTCAAGATAATTTTTTTCATATTTACTATTTTAAATTATATATGGTTTGGAATTTCACTAAATACTCTTATAACTCTGTCTTTAGAGGTAATACTTAACCCAACTTTCTAAAAACAAGTTACGTCCCATGGGTAATACAGTCTTTTGTGTTTTGATTTATGAAATGTTCTATAACTCTTTTCTTAGAGGCAAGACTTAGACCAATAAATTCACGAGTCAGGCTCCATGGGCAAGACTTGACACTACTACATTGTGCCTTGATTTATCATATGCTTTGTAACTCTTGCCTCTTAACCCAAGGCCTTCCAAACAACAATTTAATCCCCATGAGCAAGACTTGACAATATCACGTTGTGTTTTGATTGATGAGATAGTTTATAACTATGGTTGTAGAGGTAAGACTTTTTAGTCCAAGGACTACTAAACAACAAGTTAAGTCCCATGGGCAAGACTTGGCACCACCACATTATGTATTGGTTTGTTAGATGCTCTATAACTCTTGTCTTAGAGGCAAGAATTAGACCAAAAAAACTTTACAAGTTATGCACCATGGACAAGGCTTGACACTACTACCTTGTGTCTTGATTTATCATATCCTCTATAACTCTTGCCTCTTAGCCCAAGGAATTTAAACAACAAGTTAAATAAGCCCCATTTGTAAGACTTGACAATATGTTTTTGTGTTTTGATTTATGAGATACTTTATATCTATTGCCCTAGAGGTAAGACTTGATAGTCCGAGGACTTTCAAAACAACAAGTTCAATCTAATGGGCAAGACTAGATACTACCACATTTCATATTAACTTATTAGATGCTCTATCACACTTGTATTAGAGTCAATAATTTGACCAAAAACTTCACAAGTTACGCACCATGGGTAAGACTTAACACTTCTACATTGTGTCCTGATTTATCATATGCTCTATAACTCTTGTTAACCAATGGACTTTTAAACAACAAGTTAGTGTAGCCTAATGGGCAAGACTTTACAATATCACACTGTGTTTTAATTTATGAGATACTCTATAACTATTGTCCAAGAGGTAACACTTGTTAGTCAGAGGACTTTCAAACATCAAGTTAACTTTCATGAGCAATACTTGACACTACCACATTATGTATTAGTTTATTAGGTGCTATCACTCTTGCCTTATAAGCAATATTTAGCCTAAGGATCTCAAAGAACAAGTGGCGCCTCTTGGACAATATTTTATACTATTTTTACTAAGTCTAACTTACAGGGAACACAATAACTTTTGTCTTAGAGGTGGAAGATAGCTCAAGAGTTAAAAAAAAAATAATACATGCCTCATGTGCAATAGTTTACACTGTTTTACTATGTCTAACTTATGAGATATTCTATAACTCTTTCTTTAGAGGCAAGACTTAGAGTTGTTAGCTTTGGTGAGTCCTTATGATTAGAGGGCATAACTATTATGTCATTTGTTTATGTTCAGACTGATTCACTTTCTTATATTTTGGGTGAGCTATGGTTTTTTTCTACGCCCCTGTCTATATTAGTAGAGGCATTGTCAAACTAGACGAGTATGTTTTTATTCATTTTTACTATTATGTTGGGGTTTCTCTTTTATCTAGATTTCTATTTTTGAGACTATCTTCTATATTTAAGGTTTCCTTTCAATTTCATGCTATGAATGACATGCTATGTATGCTAAGAGGCTTTTCTAGGATCTCTTAGGATCCTAGACGTCGTGCCATATCTAGAGTCTACTTTTGGGTCATGAAAAACTTGATGTCAGAGCATAAGGTTCAAGTATCCTGGGATGTCTGGCATGCCATGCTGAGTAGAGCTTTGTTCATGGGTGTGAAGCGCCACATTTATGAATAAGAGGCTATGAGGCATTAAGGAAACTTCACTTCTTTCATCATTCTTACATTGTGCGATAGAGTTGAACTCTCTAAATTTTCCTTCTAACTCTTTTTCTTTGCGTTACAGAATAATACATCCATGAAGATCATACATAAGAAAGAATGCTAATGCAAATGTTGATGCGGAGAAATAAGCTCCACAAGTTCCTAATGACCATTTGTCCAAGCATTTCTCATGCCAAATTTAGAGAAGCTTTCCAAGTACTTGCCAAGCTATGGTGGCAAAAAGCCAACCGCGAGGTTGTTTCTCCTGTAAACATAAATATTGGTATAGTGGATACTAGAGTTTGTGAATTCACATGGATGAACCTTTTAGAGTTCCATGGTTCACAGGTGGATAAGAATCTACAAGAGTTCATAGAGGGTTTTCACAAGATCGTTGACATCAAAGGAGTTATTTTGGTGGAGAAGGTGGACTTAGCCACATATCAATTGAAAGGAGTAGCCTGAATTTGGTTTTATCAATGGATGGATAAAAGTTCTAGGGATGTCAAACCCTTAGATTGGAAGGAGTTCAAAGAAACATGTCTTGACCATTTCTTTCCCCTTGAGTTAAGGGAGGCCAAAATTTAAGAGTTCATTAATCTTAAGAAAGGTAAAATGAATGTGAGATAGTATGCCTTGAAGTTCACACAATTCTCCAAATATGCTTTGTTCATGGTTGCTAATTCTAGAGCTTGCATGAGCAAATTTGTTTTGGGTGTCTTAGATATGGTACTCAAAGGTAGAACCTCCATGTACATCAAGGAGATAGATATCTCAGGGTGGATGACTCACGCTGAGAAAATTATTGAGAAGAAGCTAAAAGAGAAGGCTAGAGAGTCAAAGAGGGCACGGATCGATGGTG
Source organism: Solanum dulcamara (assembly GCF_947179165.1). NCBI lineage: Eukaryota > Viridiplantae > Streptophyta > Magnoliopsida > Solanales > Solanaceae > Solanum > Solanum dulcamara. The sequence goes on along the minus strand of NC_077247.1, from coordinate 16,617,468 downwards.
GTGATTTTTCATATGTGAGGTTCGGTAATAGTGGTTTTTCTCAGTTTTGCCAAATGTTCTTCAGACAGAATTCTTCTAGGGTTTTGGAAAAGTTCAATAAGGACAGAGTTTCTAACACTAAGTCTAAAAGGAGTGCTCTGAGTGATCAGACTATCCCTGTATGTACAAAGTATGGGAAGAACCATCGAGTAGATTATTTGGTTGGTTCTGATGGTTGTTATTATGGCGGCAAGAATGGTCGTAGGGTAAGAGGCTTCCCCTCATGTGTTGGTGGAGATGGAGATGGTTGTACTAATAGAAGGACTAATACTTCCGATCGTCCGATTGAGAAAGGTACTTCATCAGGTTCATGTGGTGGTCAACTCTAGAACAAATTTTATGCTCTTAAAATTTAACTGGAGTGGGAGGATTCTCTCGATGTGTTCACTGGTATGTTATGAGTTTTTCATTCTGATATTTATGCTTTGTTAAATTCAAAATAAAATCTTTCTTTTGTGAACCTTTAACTTGTTATGAAATTTGATGTTAGTCTTATAATCTGTAAGACACAAGAAGTTGAAAGGCCAAACAAAAGAAAATATTACAGAAAAGTGCATAAGACTGATCTTACGAGGCTATCTAAGACCGGTAGGAAGCCCTAAGAGTCGAGGGAAGGCCGTCGTAGAAAGACAGATAATTGGGAAAATCTTTGGTTCTGAGATAAGTCAAGTTGACAACCTTTAAATGGTTTGATGAGCTATATGAAAGGCTCATAGAAAATGGTCTGAGATGTGTTAAATTTTCTAAGTATGAACCCACTCTGTGAGGGGTTCCTACGAATTATAGGATTTCGTACAACCCATAAATGAGGTTCAAAAAGTGGGATTCTGAGTTTGGAAAAGTTAGAAGGACGAGATGGTATGATGACCTATAAATTCCATTCGTAGGATGGGTCTCAAGATTGGTAAATTTGGCTAAGTGTTAAGTTGGTTGACAACTTGATTCTACGACCCATAACAAATTAGATGACCTGTAGAACCTATTCGTAAGTCCCAAGTACAATTTGCAGTAGCTCAACTTTCGGAGTACTGATCGTACGACTCCGTTCCTACGACCCATCACAGGAACTATGTCATGTAGGTCCCAGTTGTAGGTCCACTTTTACAACTCTTAATGAACAGAATTTTAGACATTTCTTATCTCTGCTACATATATACTATGTCATTTGGGGTATCCTACAAACCCTATAAGTACCTAAATCATTCAAATTCTCACTATTCACTCTCATTCTCTCAAATTCACCCAAAGAGTTCAAGGTTTTTTTTGTAAATTATTCTCCAAGAAAGAGTTAGGGTTTCAAGATCAAGTCAATTCTCCTTTATTTAGAGCTTGCTTTTGGTTTTCAAATATCAGGTTATGTAGGAATTCATCCATGGTTTTTTTATTCATGGAGTCCCGAAGGTTTTCTCAATTCCCTTTTTATGAATTTCTCCTAAATTCTAGGGTTTTGATCAATTTGCATTTGGTCACTTCAATTATAATTTTATTAAACTTCAATAATATATTCATACATAATTTCAATTCAATTACATGTTTTCAACATATTTTAAGAGGACACATGCATTATGCTATGGATTTCAAGTATGAACTATGGATTTATGATCATGAAGTTTATGATGATTTATTAAAGTTATATATTATGATTCAATTATGTTTTCAAGTATAAAATTATTAATTGTGAATGTTTTTCTCACAATATGCAAGATGTTATGACTTGGATGCTTAGAAAGGTAAGTGTCCATGTTTATGTATTCACCGACCATAAGAGTTTGAAATATGTGTTCAATTAGAAGGACTTAAACCTTCAACAAAAGAGATGACTTGAAATGTTGAAGGATTATGATATGAGGGTTTTGTATGATCCTAGTAAACCAAATATGGTTGTTGATGGTCTTAGTAAGTTGTCCATGAATAGTGTTTCCCGTATTGAGGATGAAAAGAAGGATTTAGTTTGTGATGTGCATAGATTAGCTCATTTAGGTGTTCACTTGGTTGATTGAAGGATGGTGGTGGTGTTGTACAAAATGGTTCTGAATTATCTCTTGTGGTGGATTTGAAGGAAAAACAAGATAATGATCCCATTTTGGTTGAGTTGAATAAAGCGGTTGTCGAAAAAGCCATTTAGGTTTTCTCCCAAAGGGTAGATGGTCTGCTTTGATATCAAGGTCGATTGTGTGTTCCCAATATTTATGGCTTAAGGAAGATGATATTTTCATAAGCTCATAGTTCACGTTATTCTATTTATCTGGGGCTCCATCTACCTTTATCGAGAATTGAGGGATATGTTTTGGTAGAATGACATAAAAAGGGATATTGCAGAGTTTGTGGCTAAGTGTCTGAATTATCAACAAATGAAGGTTGAGCATCAAAAAATGGGAGGTTTAGCTCAAGCCATTGAGATTCCTACTTGGAAGTGGGAGGGATTGAATATATACTTAATTACAAGATTGCCTCGTACTCGTAGGCAACATGATTCGATTTGGGTTGTCATTGACCGAATGACTAAATCGACATATTTCCTTCCCAGTAAGACTTCCTATTGCACTGAGGGTTATGCTAGGCTTTAAATTAATGAGTTAGTTAAGCTTCATGGTGTTCCATTATCTATTATTTTGGATCAAGGTACTCAATTCACATTTCAGTGTTAGAGGTTTTTCCAAAAGGATATTAGTACTCAAGTTAAGTTGAGCACAACTTTTCATCCTTAGACTAATGGACAAGCCGAGCATACTATTCATACCTTGGAAGACATGTTGAGAGATTGTGTCATTGAATTCAAGGGTAATTAGGATAATCACTTACCATTGATTAAGTTTGCCTATAACAATAGTTACTATTCTAGCATCCAAATAGCTCCCTTTAAGGCCTTATATTGTAGGATATGCATCCTATTGGTTGTTTTGAAGTTGGTGAAGTTGCCTTGATAGGACCCGAGTTGGTGCAGAGACCATGGAGAAGGTTAGACTCATTAGAGAAAGACCTATTCATATGTAAGAACAAGGGAACTTAAATTCTAGGTGTATGATTGGGTTTACTTTAAAATCTCACCCCATGAAGGGTGTGATGCACTTTTCATAGAAGGGGAAGCTTAGTCCCTAAGATATAGGCCCATATCAGATATTGAAGAAGCTTGTCAAGGTGGCATATGGGTTGGATTTGCCTTCAGACTTGGCATCGGTGCATCCAATGTTTCATGTTTCATTATTAAAGAAGTGTGTAAGTGATCCTATCTCTATTGTGTCCTTGGACATCATTGGTGTGAGGGAGAGTTTATCCTATGAGGAGATTCCGGTTAAAATTCTAGACCAACAAGTTAGAAGATTGAGGAACATGTAGGTGGCTTCAGTTAAGGTCTTGTGGAGGAACCAAGAAATGGAAGGTACTCGTAGGAGGCCAAAGCCGATATTATGTCACAATATCTGCATCTTTTTCCTTCCATTCTAAGTTTGGGTATTGAGTTCTTTCATGATTCACTCCTTCAAATTCATGCATTTTAGTCATTCCCATTTTTCATATGCATGGATGTTCACTAAATGAGTCTTAAAGTCACATTTTAGCTTGAGATTAAATATTCCTTAGTTTTATTCATTTTGATGTGTTTTGAATTCATATTGGGATTCTATGAATCTTTTTGCAACTATATTCAATCTAGCTTGATTCCCATTTGAGAATAAATGTTCCTAAGGGGGAGATATGATAAAATCCATGAAGTTGGAAAGCCAAACAAAAGAAATTTTGAAGAAAAGTGCAGAAAATTGATATGGTGCAGACTTGTATGAGCCTATATATGACCCATAGGAAGTCCTACGATGCGTGTAAAGGAGTCGCAGAAGGCACAGACGCTTGGGAAAATCTTAGGTCTTAAGATAAGTCAAGTTGACGACCCATAGAATGTTCGACAAGCCATACAAAAGGCTTGTAGAAAAGGTTCTGAGATGTGTAAAATTACCTAAGAACGAACCCACTTTACAACGGGTTCCTATGAACCCTAGGAGTTCCTACGACCAGTAGGAAGGACCCATAGATGATGTTCAGAAAGTGGGATTCTGATATCTGGAAAATTTAGTAGGAAGAGAGGGTATGACAACCCATAAAAACCTTGATGGACTGTAGAGTTCATTCATAGGATGGGTCCTGAGATTTGGAAATTTGGCTAAGTGTTGGGGTGGTTAACGACTTGACTCTAAGAGTAGATGGCCCATAGAACCTGTTCGTAAGTACCAAGTGCAATTTCCAGTAGCTCAAATTTTAGATCACTAATTTTATGATTCCATTCCTATGACCTATCACAGTACATATGACCCGTAGGTCCCAGTCGTAGGTCAACTTCAACAGCTTTTACTGAAGGGCATTTTAAATATCTCCTATACCTATACTATGTCATTTGAGGTATCCTACGAACCCTATAAGTACCTAAATCCTTCAAATTCACACTATTCCTTCTCATTCTCTTAAATTCACCCAAAGAGTTCAAGGTTTCCTCGCAAGTCTTCTACTCCAAGAAAGAGTTTGGGTTTAAAAGTCTCCATTTTTTAGATCTTTCTTTTGGGATTCGAAATCAAGGTATGTGGGCAATGAATAGTGGATTATTCCATCCATGGAGTTCCAAAGGTTTTCTCAATTTTCCTATTTATGAATTTAACCTAAATTCTAGGGTTTTGTTCAATTAGCATTGCGTCACTTCAATTATGATTTTATTGAACTTCAACGATATATTCATGCATAATTTCAATTCAATTACATTTTTTCAATGTATTTTACAAGGAACCTTGCATTATTCTATGGATTTCAAGTATGAACTATGGATTTATGCTCATGAAGTTTATGATGATATATGAAAGTTATGTATTATGATTCAAGTATATTTTCAATTATAAAATCTTGAATTGTGAATGGTTTTTTCACAATATGCAAGATGTAATGATTGGATGATTAGAATGGTAAGTGTCCACATGTTCAAGTTATATTCAAGATTTTCATGGAGCTATTGTTATGTTGTATTTCATGATATTTGATTGGTTGATGCACTTTTCGTAATGACTATTTTTATGTATTCTGTTGGGATTAACTTAGCATCGAGCAAACTTTATTGTGGAGATCCATGAGGGAACACTAGTTGCAACCCTTAGTTCCAAAACTACTTTCCACCATAGGTGCCTTTATAGCGTAGCTAGTGGATCCACATATATCTTACATTATGTTTATGATAAGGAGTCTACCTTGGAAAGTAGCCTCTCTCTTTTTGGTATGAGAGTTACATTAAATTCTATGTAATTGATCAAATAGTCTTACATGTCGGCAGAGGTTAATATCCCACATATGTAAATGTTATGTTCTATAAATGCTAATGACATTTTATGATGTATTGACCTTATTAAATGTCTTCGATTATTTTCAAGTTTTGTTCATATTTTCAACATATTAGTCATGCATCACATGTTCATATTGACTATGTCTGATTATCATTGTTCATGCATGCTTATCACATACTTAGTGCATTTCATGTACTAACACATATTTTTTACCTATGTTGTATAATAATGTAGGTCCGACGATCATCACACTCATCCTCTCGCTCGCGGTTTAATTGGATTGCTGAGCTTGTCACGTGATTGGTAAGTTCTCATGCTTTAAGGACTTAACCAACATAAGTTTATATTTCTTTCTATGACTTTACCTTTTATGCTGGGTTGGCTAGGGCTTGTCTTATATCCCCATATAGACTAGTAGAGGCATTTTTAGACTATCATGAGTATTGAGCTCTATTTAATTTGGACATATATCCTTGAATTTTCCTTTGTGATCAGATTTCCTTTTTGGAGACTTTTTTTAGCATTTATGGTGTCTCGTGTTATATTATTATTAACCTCATGTATGCTCATGTATGATACGCTAAGTGACTTAGTTAGGGTCATTCGGGATTCTAATCCTAATATCACACCTAAGGCTTAACTTGGATTGTGAAAAAATCTTGCTAGAGCCTTGTTCAGTCTATACTCATGTCAGTGATTTAGTTTGTGCTAAATGAATCTATAGAAATTGTCCATTCTCAGGTTTTAATAAAATCACTCCAGTTTATCTTGTAGATCTTAGTATGACCAATTTTGATGTTATTCTTGGTAAACATTGGCTTCATGCATGATGCTTCTATTGATTGTAGAACCCAAGTGATTAAGTTTCAGTTTCCTTATGAACCACCCCTAGAATGGAAGGGTAGAAACTCTATGCATAAGGGTCAATTCATCTCGTGCCTTAAAGCTTAAAAAAAAATTCTAACGGTTGTAACTACCATCTTATACAGGTTAGGGGTATAAATTTTTAAGCCCCTACTATCGAGTCAGTTTTTGTTGTAAATGAGTTTCCAGAATTATTACCCTATTATCTTCTAGGTATCCCTCCTAAAAGGGAAATATTGAATACTCAACCTATTTTTATACCTCCGTATAGAATGACTAATTGGATAAGGTCTTAATTAGACCACTCTCCATGGGATGCTCTAGTTCTCTTTGTTCAAAAGAAGATTGGTTCTCTTCGTATTTGCATTGGCTATCATCAGTTGAAAAAGGTCAAAATCAAGAATAAGTGTCCCATCCAAGGATTGATGACTTGTCCAATTAACTTCAAGACCTAGTTATTTCTCAAAGATTGATCTTCTATCGGGTTATCATCATCTTCGACTGAGAGAATGTGACATTTTGAAAATGTCTTCCAAAACTCGATATTATCACTTTGAATTTTTGGTAATGTCTTTTGGACTAAAAAATGCACCTGTAGCTTTTATGAATTTGATGAACAAGGCTTTAAGAAATACCTGGATATGTTCATTATCTTGTTCATTGATGATGTATTGATCTATTCTCGGAGTGAGGAGGCTTATTTGTGGTTTGTCTTGCAAATTCTCAAGGATCGTCAGTTATTTGCTAAGTTTTTGAAGTGTGAGTTCTGGTTGAGAACGGTGGAATTCCTTGACCATAATGTGTTTGATTTTGGTATTCAAGTTGATCCAACAAAAACCAAGGCGGTGAAAACTGGCTTAGGCCTCTATCTCCTTCAGATCTTTGAGTTTCTTGGGTTTAGCTAATTATAAAAGATTGTTTATGGAAGAATTTTCTTCTATTGCTTCACCTTTGACTACGTTGACTCAAAATAAGGTAAAATTCTAATGGTTCAAAGCATGTGAGAAGAGCTTTCAAAAGTTGAAAGACCGACTTACTTCAGCCCGGTTGTTGACTTTAATGGAAGGGTCCAATGGATTTATTATGATGCATTGACAATTGGTATTTGTTGTGTATTAATGCAAGATGTTAAGGTAATAGCCTATGCTTCTAGGAAACTTAATGTGCATAAAAAAACTATTTGACTCATGACTTGGAGTTAGCAGCGATTGTGTTTGCTTTGAAGATTTTGAGACACTATCTCTATGGTGTTTAAGTTGTTGCATTCATCAATCATAATAGTTTGAAATATGTTTTTAAGAAAATGTGTATAAGCAAAAGGACTTAAATCCTCGACAAAGGAGATGACTTGAGTTGTTAAAGGACTATGGCATAAGTGTTCTCTATCATCCAGGAAAGGTAAATATGGTTGCTGATACTCTTAGTAGATTGTCCTTGGATACCAGTGCCCATATTAATGATGAAAAGAAGAAATTAGTTCATGATGTGCTAGACTAACATATTTGGGTATTCGCTTATTTAATTTCGAGTATGGTGGTATGGTTATTCAACATGATTCAGAATCTTCCTTGAGTCAGATGTCAAAGGAAAGCAAGATATTCCGACCTTGGTTTAGATGAAGAAAGCAGTTTCTGAGAAAGCCATTGAGGGTTATCCCAAGGAGGAGATGATGTGGTTCATTATCAATAACGATTATGTGTACCCAATATTAATGTCTTGAGGAAAATATTATGGTTTGAAGATCATATTTCTCAATATTCTATTCATCTAGGATCCACCAAGATTATCATAATTTGAGAGAATTATATTGGTGGAATGGCATGAAGAAAGATACTGTGGAATTTGTGGCTAAGTGTTCAAATAGTTGGCAAGTGAAGGTTGAACATAAACCGAGAGGTCTAGCTCAAGACATCAAGATTCCTACTTGTAAGTGGGAAGACTTTAATATGGACTTCATCACAGGTTTTTTTCTTACTCAAACGCAACATGATTCAATATGGATGGTTGTGGACCGAATGACTAAATCGAAGCATTTTCTTCCCGTTAAGACTTCTTATTCAACTGAGGATTATGCTAGAGTTTGCATTAATAATTTGTTAAGCTCCATGGGGTTCTGTTATCTATCATTTCAGAAAGTGGTACTCAGTTTACTTCTCAATTTTGGAGATCATTTCAAAAGGGTCTTGGTATTCAACTTAAGATTAGTCCTCTTTTCACCCATAGATTGATGGTCAAGCCCAATAGACTATTCAGAATTTGGAGGATATGTTGAGGGATTGTGTGATTGACTTCAAAGGTAATTGAAATGACCATCTACCATTGATTGAGTTTTCCTATAACAGCAGTTACCATTCGAGTATTCCAATGGCTCCATTTGAGGCTTTATATGGTAGAAAGTGTATATCTTATTGGATGGTTTGAGGCTGGTGAGATTGCTGCAATAGGGATCGAGTTAGTTTGGGAAGCTATGGAGTAAATTGGGTTAGTGGGGAATGGGTAGTGAGTTTAAGATTAGTGGGAGGAGTTAGTATTAATTTATTAATTTATTTTAAAAGATAAAATATAATAGAAATATTATCTAATTCATTTCATACTAGTAAAATATAAAAAAGTTAAATACCCAGAACAAAAAATATAATTAAGAAAACACTAACTTACTTATCAAATAAAAGAAAACATATATTTTTTGTAATTTTTCTTTTCTAAACAAAGCTTACACTAAAATGTGACTCTATTTTTTGTAGTTTTAAAATATTTTAAAATAAACTTACTAAAAATAAGATAAAACCAAAATATTTAAGTAAGATATAAAAAGAAATATTTAAGCACTAAAAATGGTGTAAAATCTCAGTTTTGATAAAAAATTACATGTCTACAATCATGGTAAAAACCAATGCATGCATCGGGATTGTACCACAAGACACGTGAGAATGAACATCAATTCAATGCATGCCACCATCAGAATCCAAACAAAACATTCAAATCATATACAGAATAAAACAACAAGTACCTCACTTCGAGACACAAAAACTAACCTAAAATCTAGCTTGTCATCGACTATGGCCTCGGGCACAAAATATTCCAACCATCTCAACAATAATAGCATAAGAAGGAATATTTCTAATCAGGCAATGAAAGGAATTATAAAGAATCGACACTCGAAAGATCAATTGAAGAACCTCCACATCTACCTAAAGATACCATCCAAAAGGGAAAAGCACAATTAACTCCATCCTACAGTGATAATATGCATCAAAGGATTCAAGGTTTAACCACAAGATAGGGATTTCATCACAATTACAGGCCTAATCAGGGAGAAACCTCACAATGTCCAAAATAGCTTCACGGTCCCCGCACTAGCGAAGGGTACCAGACCAAAGAGTCTCACAAGAAGCAACTATTTAACTAAGGATCAACCAACTCAGTTTCTAAGGTACTAATCACATTGACTGCTATAAGGCATTGAACAACAACCCTAAAGAGATTTATAACAATAGACTATTGCATAATCAAGGAATTACCAACTAAAACTAAGGATTTCACAATATTAAACTAGCCTAAAGTTCATACAGGAATCAAGAAATAAGGATAAGGAAGAGAATACTAAACTCGTCATATACAATCCTAACTCACATGCAATATATACTAAACATTATCTTATGAAGCACAATCTAAGAACAAGTAGACCATAGCTACACCCTAGACATGACCGATACTCAAAAATTATTGTTGGTCCAAAGTGAATCCTTGGCTTGGCTAACTAACTCAGAGAAAGACTCAACTCATAAAAATAGTAACTCAAGTGGGCTTTTATAAAACATTCTCATCCATCTTTAAGTAATAATTTAAAGGACTTATAAAAAAATGTAACTTAATGTAATCACTCAATAATGAAAGTTGTCGTTTAAAATAGACTCTGAACGACTCATAATGACTCCACTCTACTCAGTCTATGAAGCCTCTAAAAACTACTAAGAAGGTATAAAGATAAGCCTATAGCTACCTCAAAGAACTAATATAATAAAAGAAAATCGATAAAGAAGGAGCTACTTTGAATGCAAAGGGGTCTCACCAAACCTAGAGAAGATAGATCACTAACGGTGCGCATGTTGCTGATATCTAACACCTTTAACTACATCATTAAATGAAGCAGGTCGAATGATGTCAGTACCTGAAATGTACGTCACTTAAAATGGCTGAAAGGCAACTTACTCAAGATGTTCAACTTAAGGAACTGAACAAAGCGTGCAATATGATAAGACAATTCTTTAAAAGATATGCAATAGTAAATACAACATTAGTACACTAAATTAAATATAATACTTTACATCTTAGGGAGTTTCTCTAACAAAAAATTATCACTTATGAGCTACTGACAATACAATGAAGTGAATTCATTGCCACAACCATCCAATACCTTTCTAGGGTAAAGGACGTCACATCAGTGGATCTATATAAAAAATCCTCTTTTGGGACTATGAGGAGTCACCCGAATGAATGGCACGATCCTATCCTATGCCGGCTACATATTTTATGGAGATTGAGTTTTCTAATCTCTTGCTCACTTAAGTGCTCAATACTACTCCCAAAATATTTTTTATGCGCATACACATCAAGTTAGTGAAATACTCAAAGTACATCTCATCTAGACACATTAGAGTTTTAAATTAATTTACTCATCTTTCTTATCTCATCTCTTCTCTTAAAGATAGGAAACATCTCATCTCAACTATGCATTTAGAAAGCATACATTAACTTATCAACTCATTCATCAAATTAGAGGTTTAAAATTTATTAATACTCATGCTTGAAAATAGACATAAAAAGACTTTTTCATACTGAACTCATGCTCAATTTTTCCTTAATTTAATATTGAAAATCATCATTCCTTTAACTCAAATAATGCATAAAATAGTCAGTTCAAAACTCAATTAGGGTTCATGTGAATGCAAATATGAATCCGTAATCTCAAACATTCAACTCATCAAAGTATAGTAAAATATACATTCTAGAATTCAATGAGAAGTTTTATAGATACTCAAGAATTCACTTCATTGGAATTGAAACTCAACTCATGGCTTAACTCAATTGTATGAAGATGTAGGTCAGAAGTACGAACTTAGTCCAACATTAGGATAGTCTTATATACCAATAATGACGATTATCTAGTTGAAATTCGAAGACCTTGCTTGGAACTCTTGAACCCAATCTTTTTTCCTTTTCTCTAATCCTTGCTCTCAAAAGTTTTTGAGTGTCAATGAGAGAAAAAAAACTATGGGTACAAGGGACTAAATTTAGTCCCAAAAAGGCTTGGGTTAAGTTTCGCAAAGGTGGATAAAAGACCAAACTAGCCTTCATTAAAATTGACTCTAGCTGCCTGTGGACCCTTCTACAGACTGTAAAAGGTTGATCGCAGAAGCCATGGTCCAAAGTTGTACCTCACTAAAAATTTCCCACATGGGTCAACGACCACCCTTCTACGAGTTATAGACCCTTTGACGGGTCTTCAAAGTCCCTCCTAGACTTCACTGTAGTAAATAGGGGTTGGGTTCTATGGACCCCCTTGATAGGTCGTGCAAAGGTTTACATGTTGTCATCTTGGATTGTAGGAGTGGTCCTTGACAACTGAACTTTGACTAAGTGTCAAGAAGTCTTACTATCGTCTTCTATGGGTCATAGAACACTCGACGGGTTGCCCCGCTAACTATTCACGAATACAAAAATTGTAAGTTGAAAAACTTCACCTATGAGCCTCCCTATCATTCGTAACTCTTGTTATGGGTCATAATTATGGCTTGTAGGATTGATCTTACCCTTTTTAATTTTGTTTAATTTGGAGAGGTAGCATGATCCCTTTCTATGGCTCATAGATCATGCTATGGGCCTTAGAGTAGGTCGTAGACCCCACTAACAACTCACTTTGTCACGTTTTCTTTGTTTTTTTGGATTTCCAAACTTGATCTAGACTAGAATAGTATGGGGTGTTACAGATAAAGTAGACTGTGGCCTACCTCAAAATAGATCACGTGTGATCCAAAGTCAATGAATCTGAAGCTTTTCCTTCTCGAATCACCTTCGATCACTGCCAAGCTTTGATAATCGTAACCTATGTGTCACTATAAGAAGAATAATACCAATATTGCCATAATATATCATGGGCCCAAAATTGGGTCAAAATAGGCCCATTGGACCCACATGTGGAATGAACAAACTAACTCCATCAACGAGTCCCAAAATTCTCAAAAAACTTATGCCTTGAAAATGGGCACAATTCGAGCCCTAAAACACTACAAATCTGCCTACAACTCAAGAATTCAACAAACACCATCAATGTGATAAGATGGACATTTTGGGACCAGATTTTACCATAATAACGAGTCCAAAATTCTCTCCCAATGACCCTATCTCGAAGAACCCGCAAAAACGAACAATTAGCAACTAAAATTACCCAAATTAGAGATCCCTAACTCAAGATATCGAGTTTTGAATAATGAACAAAAAAGTTGAAAAAATTGGGATTTAACAACCCCCAGGTACCACTAAAGCAGCTCCTTGGCCACTGAAGCAGCTGGTCAAAGTTTTTCAAACAATACTAAAGTTGTCTGGTGGCCGCCTAAGCAGTTGTACCAGTACTAGCACCAGCACATACTAAACCTTAATTTTGATGCTCTAGACTCATTCGGAGTCCCGTGAACACAAATCATATATGAAATCTAATTGTAAACGACATTCCAGACTCAATGAAATTGACAAAACAACCATTGGAGGTCATTTATTAAAAATATTGACTGAAGTCAATATTTTAACTATAGCAAAAAAAGCAGTTGAGTGCCCAAAATAAAAAAGAAGACCTCGAGATCCAAACCAACGGTCCTACTACGCCAAATTCAACATTTTGGAGCTAATGGAGCTAACAAAATTCGGATACGACAACTATCAAAGTCAACTCTAGTCCTTTAAGCTTTCCAACATCTCGTCTAAAGCTCAAACTCACACCCAAAGTCTCGGGACCTAAATCAAAGGTCCTTCTAGACCAAACTCGACGTTACGGAGCTAACAGAACCATTAGAATTGCATTGTGAGGTTGTTTACTTGATGTTTTGACTAAAAAAAAACTGTTTAAACGGTAGAAGCTCCAAAATAGGAAAAATTGCATAAAAATCAAACGAACGACCAGCTGAGCGAACTGTCAGTCTCGGCAAGTCATAAATGACTTGTGTCGCTATAGGAATGCCCTAAATGTTTGAAATATTAAAAAATTGAGAAAATGACCCAGAGGTTCATTACACTTTTTCCATAATATAGTACACATTTTAGCCATCATATTCACAAACAAAGTCTTCCATAAGTCTAAATCTCATGCGTATATGCTTGTTTCTCATCAATCGAATCTTGCAATCCCTTTTAATATTGCATTATTTCGGGATCTGAGCTCTAAGATCCTCCAATCCTGGCCATTCATAGGAAAATTTCCGGATAACAGCATATTGCAAATTTTCTAATACATCCATCTTCTCAAACTCCTCTTTTGTCCAAGTCAGTCTAGTTACACCATCAATAAAAGGTAAACTCTTGATAGGGATCGAATCAGTTTGACCCTTTTACATGTAAGTTATGAGTTAATAGTACTGGATTTCACCAAATCTGCATAATAAATTTAACCAACATTTTCCTCATTAATAACTGAATTATTATTAAGATTGTTTATCCCGGTAGATAAATTAGTAGACACGCTAGGAAAATATATTGGTTGCTTGTGAGATTTTGGGTGGTAAAGGTTTGTGAAAATTTTTGGAGATATCAAAGAGAAAGCCTAGCTAGTCTCTACCATAGACTGACCGATGGTCGGGATGGCCATGCACGGTGGGATATCAAAGTTAGAGTTGCGAAGGTCGCATGCGTTGTGAGCGTTTCTCCTAATTCCTTTCCTTTCTTAATTAGCATGTATTTGCTATAAACGCAATGTCCCTCAGTCCCTTGCATGAATTGCAAGATGTTTTATTTTGTCATGCATTTAGTAAAATGAGATGATCACAATAAATTAATGTCATTTATATTCGTCAACTTTGCTTTAACAATCAAATTCATTCTTCAATTTTGGACAATAGGCATTCTCCCCTCTTCTCCTAGTTATCTAAATTTCTATTTTACCTTTTCATTATCAATTTTTTTACATCTTACAATCATGGTATTTTTTTTCTAATTTATGTATTAAATTATCTAAAGAAAAAATAAGAATTACATTTTAGATAAATAAAAAGTGAGAAATACTAGTTGAGTATATAATTTAAGGACATTCTATAATAAAAGAAATCAGCAGAATGAATACTTTATTTTATTGTTAATAATAATTGAAAGTTAAGTATTTATTTACACACTTAAAAATAACACGTACACATATATTCTAGAATTAATTAATAAAAATAGAGGTATATTTTAAAATAAATTCGTAAAAAGTATTTACTTGTAACACCCTAAGCCTCAAGCACTAGTTCTTCGGTCAATGGAGATGTGGACAAGTACCTTGTGAATACATATGATACAAGCTATACACACATGACATAATCTTTAACTAGATATATAGATAATACAACTGACCAAATGATAAAGAAAAATGTACATACATATAAGGAAAACTGTACATATTGGATACAATTTTATTAGTGCATAAGTAGACACTTTAACTATTTAAAACTTGAACAAATAAATACATTCGTCCTACATGATAATTTTGTGTCCTACGTGGCATCTTACGTGTATAATGACACTTAGGAAACGTGTGTTCACTTGTTACATTTTATATAAGTTTAAGTGACACCTTGTGCACACCCAAAATTAATAGACATAGATGCTAATTAAAGTCAAAATAAACGATATATTTATGTATTATGTCTTTTAAAAATGTATATTACCTTTCCATATCATGTTTATTCTTACATTCTCGTCTCATTCTATGCGAGAGAGGTTGTGACACGTTGTTGGTTTACGGGCATTTTAATACTAATAATTAGTAATACTAATTTGCTTATTTTGGAGTACAAAGATGTTGCCTTTCCATCCTTTTTAGTAGCTGACCTTACCAGTCGTTGGTGGGCATTTTATTGTGAGTTATACTCCTTATTCGTTGCTGCATTACTCCTTTGGAGATTAATGATTAGGCGTGAATAACTTTTGGTTACTGACTAGATGTGGTCAACAATGACCATTATTCCATTCAATCTCCATTATCTTACTTTTTATTCCTCTATTATACCTGGTAACTTATATAACCTCTAGACCATTTATCTTCTCTATTTATTTCTCCATTATCTTTCTATTCATCGCTAGGAAGACTTCCTCGCCTATTAATGGAGATGATCTTTTTTTGTTTTTGAGTACAAGAAAAATATGGAGTGCATAAAAGTTAGTCAATAAAAAGAGTTTTTATTAATTCAAGGGAGATGTTTTTTTGTGGAGCTTTGGACTCAACTCTTGTCCAGAGTTTGTTGAGTTATACTTTATGATTAGGCTATTGTATCCTTGAGGAAATAAGTCAAGACAACTTTTGCTGGACCGGTGAAAAGATTTGTTATAGTGGGCTTGAATCTCCTTAAAGAGAGCGAGATATTCGCGCCTCAGCCCAAAGAGATTTTATCTTCTTCATTTTATTTTCAGTTGTAATTGTAATCTTACAATTTCACCAACAATTTTAAGGAGATTCAACAATGTCAACAATTGAAAATCTGTGGATATCAAGGTGAGAGATCTTAACAAGCCATTTCGGTTCAATGTTAATCATTTCAAGAGATGGAAGGGTAACATATTTTTCTCCTTAAGCCTTCTCAATATTTCTTATGTGCTAATTGAAAAGAATCCTAATAGAGTTGACATCCTCTCCATGAATAATGATGAACTTATTTATCATCAAGATAAAGTGAAAAAGAACAATAATGCTTCCTAGAAGTATTGGTATTATATTCTTAACTGTCTATCGGATAATTGTTTTGATTATTATGATGGAACTTACTCTAGTTCAAAGAAAATTTGGAAAGCATTGAAGAGTAAGTATGATACCGAAGATGTTGGAGCGAAAAAATATGCTACTAGCAATTTTTTTTTATTTTCAAATGGTGGACAATAAATTAGTGATAGGCCAAGCTCAACATTTTATAATGATCGTTGGAGAGCTCAGGTCCAAGGAGGTCAAAATTAGAGATAACCTTATAGGCATAATAGATAAACTTCCACCTTCTTGGAAGAAATTTCAAAAAACTGTTTTCCACAAACAAAAAAAAAACCTCTCTTGAGACATTGAAAATGAAAATTTGTATGGAAGAGGAGGCAAGAGGCAACATGCACTTTTACTATAAGAAGAAAGCAATATCACAATGAAGGTAAATTGAATTACTTCAAATAATGCTACTTCTAATTCTCACAAAGATACTTCTACGAAGCGTAGGAAGAAAAATTTCAAGAAAAATAATGGTAGTCCTGTCATGCCTGATAAGGTACCCTAGCAGTGGCCGGCACTCAAAAATAATTCTTGGCCTCTGAGAGAATCATTTGGTCTGATCACTCATTCTTTCATCAGCAGAAGACTTAAGTGAAAATAAGAATACTTATGTGGTCTCGCCATCATCAATCTCAAAGGAAAGAAATAATACTTAGAAGAATTAGTTTCAAAGGAAAACTACTCCAATTACATCATCAAACTCTATCTACGGAACTTCTAAACCCTATCAGACGGTGTCAATGACATGTCCATGGCTACCTCAAAAGAAACATAATACTTAACTATAATAAAGGGATAAAGAGTTCCTCCGAAAAAAGAAGGACTCACCAAATAGCTGGAAAGTAATGATCTTCATCGATGCGCCTGTTGAGGATCTCTAACACCTGTATCTGCATCATAAAATGATGAAGGTCGAATGACGTCATTACATGGAATTTACGAGTATGTGAAATGGAAGAAAAGGAAAGATAGATATCAAGAAACTCCTCTCAAGAAGACTCAGCTCATAACTCAACATTATCTCAACATCAATATGTAATGCAAGTTTAAAAATAATAATAAGTAATGCTTACTCATTTGGGAGTTTCTCTAACCGACAACCATCACTTATGAGCTAGTGATGATACAACGAAGTGATGTCGTTGCCACATCCATCAAATACCTTGCCAGGATAAAGGACATCACCATCTGGATATAATCATCAAAGTCCTCTTTTCGGGATATAAGAGGTATAACCTCCATCCTACGCTAGGTACGTAGTTCTGGAGTTTGAGTCAATTAAATTCTTACACACTCGGTTCTCAATACTACTCTCAAAACATGTGGTCATACTAATCTTATCATTTAGTCTCATTGGACTTTAATTTAAAACATCATACTCATCTCATTACCTCTTCATCAATCATCACACTTCAAAACACCATTTACATCTCCTCAAAATATCTTGTTCAAAACATCATTTAATTGAAAGAATCAAATTCATTTAAACTAAATGCTTTTGCTCTTTAAAAATTTAATAAAATACATATATATTATTAATTCAAATCACTCTTTGTGTCAATGCATATTAAAAGCCAACATCTTTACTCAAACCATGCATAAAAAATAATCATCAACATCAATTCAATTAGAGTACATGGGAAAGTAGCCACGAAAAATAATTCCAATAATATGAGTGATAAAAATAGTAATAATCTCAATGTATAAATATATATAATTCAATAGAAGAAGAATTAACTCATTTAGAATTTGATAATTAAGGTAAAACTCAACTATAACTCAATTACGATAAATTTAAATATTGAGCGCATGGACGAACCCAATCCAATGTTATGAATAGACTTACATATCTGGAATCTAAAACTTTACTCCAAATTGAAGAACTCAATAAACATTCTTGAATCTCTAGCCTTTTCTCCTCGTGGGAGAGTTTTGTGTACTATCCGGAGTATAAGAATCACCCAAATAGTATTTCTACACTACTAAAAACTAAAACTATATTTGAGAATGAGTAAAGAAGTGTATAGAGATAAGATTTGATTGAGAAAGCTTGATGAATAAAATTAGAAAATAAGGTGGGTATTTATTGGTGTGGAGGAGTGACCTAACAATAAATAAAAATAATTACAAAGGATGATCTTGAAAATTTAATGGAGGATTATTATGTCATGGGTTATGTCAAATGGAGGACTATTGATGTTATGGGTGATGTCAAATGGATTTAAATCTTCCATGGTTGATGAGATGAATCTTCTTTTTACGAAATACCCTTTTTTGGAGCTATGTTTAAATAAGATAACTTTATAATTAGGATTTGGTGTCTATTATGAATTTTATCTTTAGATGTCTACTTTCATGTCGTTCAAGAATCAACCGAATTGGAGCATTCTGTGGTGAGATATGATTTTTCTTCTACAAACACTCAATTTCGTCACAACACCATATTTTGAAATAATTAATTTATTTGACCTACTTAACCTCTGATTCCTAAGATATAGTCTTCATAAAAGTTGTAGTTAATGATGTTGGGGTTATTCAAAAATTGAATTACCTAATTTGGACCATCCTATGAAAAGTTATGCCCAAAATATAGAAGCCATTTCATTTTCATCGAGAATTAAAACATCGCATACAATATTTTAGTGGGTGTTATAATATCTCCCCTTTGGGATCATTCGTCCTTGAATGAAGATGAAACTTGGAGACATCGAGCACGAATATCATCAAGACATCAATTTCTCAAAAACTCTAATACTCAAATGCTCAAACAACACATACTCAAATAGTCAATGACTCAAACTCAGGAATACACATCAATTCAAGGGTAGAAGTAAGGAATATTACCTTGAACATCATCATCAGAAGGCACGAATAGATGAGGCTATTTATCCTTCATATCTTTTTCAGCCTCTGATGTATCTTACTTAATAAATTGATTTCTCCACAAGACTTTAACTAATGCAACCTCTTTGATTCTAAGCTTGCAAACTTGGAGATCAAGGATTTTGATAGAAATCTCTTCATAGGACAAACTATATTTTAATCCAATACTTTTAATAGGAACAATCAATGAAGGATCTCCCAAACACTTCTTAAGCATTGAAATGTGAAACACGGGATGAATAGCTGCTAACTCTGGTGGTAGCTCTAACTCATAGCATATATTACCTACCCTCTTCACAATCTGTTAAGCACCAATATATCAAGGACTTAACTTCCCCTTATTTCCAAATATCATCACACCCTTCTTGGGTGAAACCTTCAAGTATACCCAATTATTTATCTCAAACTCCAAATCTCTTCTCCTAACATCGGTATAGGATTTCTGGTGACTCTGAGCAGTCCTTAACCTCTCTTGGATGATATTCACTTTCTCCATGGATTGGTGAACTAAGTCTGGTCCAATCAACTCAGCTTCACTAACTTCAAACCAACTAATTGATGATCTGCATCTCCTCTTATAAAAGGCCTCATAAAGAGCCATCTGAATACTCGAATGGAAACTGTTATTGTACGTAAACTTAATAAGTGGTAAGTGATCATACCAATTACCTTTGAAATCAATGAAATATGCTATCGGCATGTCCTCAAAAGTATGAATAATGTACTCTTCCTGTCCATCAGTTTGAGGATAGAATGCGGTGCTAAGGTTCACTCTTGAACCCGCCCTTTTTAAAGGACTTCCAAAATTAAGAAGTGAACTGGGCTCCTCTATGAGATGATGGATAGAGGAACTCCATGAAGTCTAAAAATCTCTCGAATATATATAGTCGGGCATAGTCCTCTGCGATGTCAGTAGTCTTAAAAGGTAAAAAGTAGGCTGATTTGGTCATCCTATCCACAATCACCCAAATAGAATCATATTTTCTATGAGACCTTGGTCATCCTGTAATAAAGTTCATATTGATCATCTCCTACTTCCATTCTAGAATTTCTATATTACGTGCTACATCACATGGCCTTTTGTTCTCAACCTTGACTTGTTGGCAATTTGGACATTTTGAGACATAGTCTACAGTATCCCTCTTTATATCACTCCACCAATAGACTCCCCTCAAATCATGATACATCTTAGTAGACCCTAGATGGATAGAATACCTAGAGCTATGAGCCTCTTCCATGATCCTATCTCAAATACCATCAACACTCGAAACACATAATATACCTTAGTACCTCAATACACTATCTCCTCCTTTCACGAAGAGCATCACCTTATGCTTATGTACATCTTCTTTTAATGGAAGTAAAACAGGATCTTGATCTTTCCTTTACCTCCACTATAAGAGATGACGTAGAACCATTCTGAACCATGACTCTGCCTTTACTAGAGTCAATAATTTGGACTCCCAATCACGTAATTCTATGCACTTTCTTTGCCAACTCCTTCTGTTCCTCTTCCACATGGGCGGTAATCCCCATAGATAATCAACTAAGAGCATCGGCAACTATATTTTGTTTACTTGGGTGGTAGAGAATGCTCATATCATAATCCTTGAGCAACTATACCATCTCCTCTACCTCAATTTCAACTCCTTCTGACTGAATATATACTGTAAGATCTTTTGGTCTGTGAATACATCCATACGTACACCATAAAGATAGTGACGTCAAATCTTAAGAGCAAATACCACAACTATCAACTCAAGGTCATGAGTGGGGTGGTTGTTTTCATGGGTCTTAAGCTGTCTAGAGGCATAGACAATAACCTTACCTTTCTGTACCAACACACATCCCAACCCAACTTTGGAAGCATCACAATAGATTATAAAACCATTCGTTCCCTTGGGTAGGGATAACACTAGAGCAGTAGTCAATCTTGTTTTCAACTATTGAAAGTTTTTCTCACAAGTATCTGACCATTGAAACTTAGCCTTTTCTGAGTCAGCTTAGTCAATGGTGAGGATATGGATGAAAATCCCTCAAAAAACCTCTTGTAGTAACCAACCAAACCCAAGAAACTCCTTATGTCAATTGGAGAAGAGGGTCTGGGCCAGTTCTTAACTGCCTCAATCATTTGAGTATCAACTCGAATTCCATCACCAGATATAATATGGCTTAGAAATGCTACAGACGCAAACCAAAACTCACACTTCAAAAACTTAGCATACAACTCCCTCTCCTTGAGAGTTTGAAGGACAATCCTAAGGTGGTTAGCTTGCTCACTCTTACTTCTAGTGTAGACCAAAATATTATCAATGAAGAAAATCACAAACGTATCTAGGTATGGCTTGAATACCCGGTTCATGAGGTCTATAAAAGCTTTAGGAGCATTAGTCAATCCAAAGGACATAACAAGAAACTCAAAATAACCATAGCGGGTTCGGAAAGCCGTCTTTGGGATGTCATAGTTTTTCACTTTCAACTGATGATAGCTTAATCTGAGGTCTAACTTAGAGAAGCATGTGGCACCCCAAAGTTGTTCAAACAAACCATCTATTCTGGGGAGATGATACTTGTTCTTTATGATGACCTTTTTCAGTTATTCGTAATCAATGCACATTCTAATGGACCTATGTTTCTTTTGCACGAATAGGATAGAAGCGTCCCAAAGTGAGACACTTGGCCTAATAAATCCCTTATCTAGGAGATCTTTCAGCTGTTCTTTCAACTCAAAGGGAGCCATCCTATAAGGAGGAATAGAGATAAATTGTGTATCAGGAAGGACATAAATACTAAAGTCTATCTCTCTATCAAGAGGGATTCCGGGTAGATCCTCAGGAAAAACTTTAGGAAACTCATTCACAATGAGAACTGACTCAAGAGATGGAGCCTGATAAATAATATTTTTAACTCGTTCTATATGATATATACATCTTTTGGAGATTAACTTTCTGGCCTTAAGGTAGAAAATAAATTTATCCCTAGGCACTACAGAACTCCCCTTCCACTCTAAGATAGTCTTATTTGGAAATTAATACTTGACAATTCGGGTTCTATAATCAACTGAGGCATAACAAGCATAAAGCTAGTCCATGCCAAGAATCACATCAAAATCAACCATGTCTAACTCAACTAAGTAAGCCATGGTATCCCTGTGATAGATTGATATAGTACAATCTCTATAGACTCTCTCAGCTAAGATAGACTCACCAGCAGGAGTAGATATGCTAAAAGGCTTAAGAAGACACTCGAGAAGGATCTCAAATTTACTAGCCAAGTAAGGGGTCACAAAAGATAATGTAGCACCTGGATCATGTATTCCATACATGTCAAAAGAAAGGACTCGGAGCATACTAGTAACAACATTGAGTGCATTCTCTTGATCTTGGAGACTACCTATAGCGTACAGATGGTTTGTTCCCCCGCCTGCACCTATAGATGCATCACTCTAATTACTTTTATTCTATGGTGCTGCAGAAGAAAACTGAGTTTTACTACCTCCATCTTCTTGTCTCTTTGAAGGACACTCAATCTAGATGTGACCTATCTTTCCACATCCATATCAAGCATTGGTCCCCTTATGAAACTCCCCCAAATAGAGCTTTCCACATCTAGCACATGGTGGCTTTCCTTTAGAACCTTGAGCCACACTTCCTTGGGACTGAGAACCCTGAGTCGGATATTCTAGTGTCTTAGCGACCTTTGATCATAGCTGGTATTAGGTGTAAAAGTACTTTATTAGGAAGGTGCATAATTAGAAGACCTTTTCTGAAAGAAGGATTTGTTACCCTTCTTTTGCTTCTGCTCGTTCTCATGCCCAACAGACTTAGCCTTCGTGCTTAATTGCTCATCTATGTCCTTTTTCTTTTCATCCTCAACTTTCTGAGCATACACCATCAATCTACAAAAATCCATGTCATAAATCATTAGCATTACCTTACATTCTTTCTTTACATATTTTCCCAAGCCAGAGACAAACTTCCTCATCTTGGCCCTCATATGAGGAATCATTTCTGGGGTATAATTGGAAAACTGAATAAACTTCAAACTATACTCCTTTATAGTCATTCTCTCCTTCTTGAGGTTCATAAATTCCTCAACTTTTTCTTCCCTTACCTCTTGGGAAAGAAGTTGTCAAGAAAGGCACTATCCAACTCATCCCAAACTGCAGGTCCAACATCCTCGCCGTGTCTCTGCTCCACTAGCCATTCCATATATTCTCCACATCCTTGAGATGGTAGGAAACTAAATCAACACTCTCAACCTCGGTAGTATGCATCACTTTCAAGATCTTCCACATCTCATGAATGAGATTTTGAAGATCCTCCTAAACCTTAGACCCTATAAAGACTGGAGGGTTCATCCTCAAAAAATCTATAATCCTTGTGGTGGCAGACGACTATTGAGAGATAGATCTAGGAGTTTATAAACTATGGTTACCTATCTAGGAAGCTACCAGTTGAGTGGGCATGATAATAACTCCCCTGAATTCCACCTCCAAAGTAGGAGCATTCTGAACAGTACGTATTTAGTGTGCCTTATAGACCTTGCAGGTTGGCCCCTAGTTCTTGGTGGAGCCATCTCTGATTGTGGAACCTCAGTGTTTGAAGCGTTCCTCTGACTGGCTATACATTTCGGAGGCATTGTCTGCAATGTGTAAACTAAGGAATTAGAAAGGAAGTTTTATAGAGCTAAACTCTATCGCATGAACTCAGATTACGAAAGAAGTGAAATAATTCCTAATGTGCTATAACATCTTGATTATAAGTATGGTGCACAACACACCCATAGGCAAGACTCTGCTAGACACAGCTTCATAGACTCCCTAGGACTCTTGAACTCTGTGCTCTGATATCTAGTTTCACGCCCTGATAGGGTACCCTAGGCGTGGCCGGCACTCAGAAACTATCTCTGGCCTTCAAGAGAACCACTTGGTCTCATCACTCATTCATTCATTAGTGGAAGACTGAAGTGAAAATAAGAATACTAATGTGGTCTAGCCATCATCAACATCAAAGGAAAGAAATAATACTTAGAAAAAGTAGTTTTAAATGAAAACTACACCAATTACAGCATCAAACTCTATCTATTAAGACTCTAATACTATTAGAAGGTGCCAATGATATGTTCATGGCTACCTCAAAAGAAAAATAATACTAAAAAATAATAAAAGGATAAAGAGTTCCTCCGAATACAAGAAGGATTTCCTAAATAGTTGGAAATTAATGATCTTCAATGATGTGCTTGTTGAGGATCTCTAACACTTGTATATGCATCACAAAAGAATGCACGTCAAATGACGTTAGTATATGGAATGTACGAGTATGTAAATTGACAGGAAAGTAAGGATAGGTATCAAGAAACTCTTCTTAGGAAGACTCAGCTCAGAACTCAATATCATCTCAACATCAATCTATAATGGAAGTTTAAAAATAATAATAAGCAACGCTTACTCAGCTGGGAGTTTCGCTAACCGATAACCATCACTTTTGAGCTAGTGATGATACAATGAAGCAATGTCGTTGCCACATCCATCCAATACCTTTCTAGGGTAAAGGACATCACCATCTTGGATCCAATCATCAAAATCCTCTTTTTGGGACATAAGAGGCATAGCCTCCATCCTACGCTAGCTATATAGTTCTTGGGTTTGAGTCAATTAAACTCTTACCAACTCGAAGCTCAATACTACTCCCAAAACATGTGCTCATACTAACCTTATCATCTATTCTTATTGGACTTTAATTTAAGACATCAATTTTATCTCATTACCTCTTCATCAATTATCACACTTCAAAACATCATTTACATCTCATCAAAACATCTCAAAATATTATTTAATCCAAAGAATCAAATTTATTTAAATTCAATGTTTTTGATCCATCAAAACTTAATAAAATACATATCAAATCACTCTTTTTGTCAATGCATAATAAAAGTCAATATCTTTACTCAAAACATGCATAGAAAAATAATCATAAACATCAAATCAATTATGGTTCATGGAAAAGTATCCACGAACAACAATTCCAATAATATGAGTGATAATAATAATAATAATCTCAATGCATAAATATATCTAATTCAATAGAAGAAGATTAATTGATTTAAAACACAAGAATTATGGTAAAACTCAATTATGATGAATTTAAATATTTAGCGCATGGACAAACTCAATCCAATGCTCTGCATAGCCTTACATACCTAGAATCTGAAACTTTACTCCAAATTGAAGAACTCCACAAACACTCAGGAGCCTGTAGCCTTTTCTCCTCGTGGGAGAATTTTGTGTACTATCCGGAGTATAAAAATAATCGGAATAGTATTTCTACAATACTAAAAACTAAAAATACATTTGAGAATGAGTAAAGAAGTGTATAGAGTGAAAAGAAGCTTGATGAATAAAATGAGGAAATAAGGTGATTATTTATAGGTGTAGAGGAGGGACCCAATAATAAACAAAAATAATTACAAAGGATGATCTTGAAAATTCAATGGAGGACTGTGATGTCATGGGGATGTCAAGTGGAGGAATATTGATGTCAGGGTGATGTCAAATGGATCTAGATCTTCCATTGTTGGTGAGATGAATCTTCTTTTTGCAAAATACCCTTTTTTGGAGCTACGTTTGAACAATATACCTCCCTAATTAGGATTTGGTGTCTTCATATGAATTGTAGCTTTAGATGTCAGATTTTATGTCATTCAAGAATCAATCTTTCAAAAATCAACTGAATTGGAGCATCCTACATTGAGATATGATTTTTCTTCTACAAATACACCATTTGTTCACAGTACCACGTCTTGCAAATATTAATTTATTTGACCTACTTAACATCAAAACTTAAGATATGGTCTATGAAAGTTGTAGGTAATGATATTGGGGTTATTCATAAATTTCAATTACCTAATTTGGACCATCTTATGAAAAGTTTGCCCAAAATACAAAAGTAATATCATTTTTCATCGAGAATTAAAACACGACATACAATATTTTAGGGGGTGTTACAAGTACTTCATAAATAAGGGTGGAGATAATCAAGCACAAAATTAACAAATTCAATATAAGGGATCGTGCTTTGTCTATGGCAAGAGATGACATGTTGCTCGATTTTACAGATTTCGTAAATGTGGTCCTACACCTCAGGAAAAAAACATTACTGAAAAGCCTTTTGTAGCAATGATTACAGACATAAACAAGGTTGATAATGCTGATGGATGGTACTGATTCCAAATTTTCATGTCTGTTATAACAAAGATTGGTTTAAAAAATATACTCAGTTTAAAGAGCCCAAAACTGTCATGCTTGGTGATTCTCACACTACCCAAGTGATTAGAATAAGAGATGTTGAATTGTGTTTTACCTCTGGAAGGGTATTAACTTTGAAAGATGTACTTTATACTCCTTCCAGGAGAAAAAAATTTAATTTCTAGTTTTCTTTTTAATAAAGATAGCTTCAAATAGATTATTGAATCTACTCAATATGTAATTGTGAAAAATGGTATTTTTGTGGGAAAGGGGTATGCTTGCGATGGATGTTCAAGTTGAATGCTGAAATGAATAAAGTTTCTACTTTTGTTTATATGCTTTCTATAACTAATTTTTGGCATGCTCGCTTGTTTCATATTAATGATTGTTATGTGGAAAACATGAGTAGTTTAGAACTAATTCCAGTAATTAAAAAGAGTTTTAAAAAGTGTGAGGCTTGTAGTAATGTCAAAATACCTAAAAGTCCTCATTTTCAAGTTGAAAGAAAAATAGATTTATTAGAATTAGTTCACTCTGATATTTGTGAACTTTATAAAATTTTAACTCGTGGAGGACATAGATATTTTATCATTTTCATTGATGATTTTTCTAAGTTTACATATTTTTACTTAATGAAAAACAAAAGTGATACTTTTGAAAAATGGAAAATTTATCTCCATGAGGTTGAAAATTAGTTCGGTAAAATAAATGAAAAGAACTAGAAGTGATAGAGGCCATGAATATTAGTCAAATGAATTTAATTCTTTTGTAAGATCATTGAGAATAATTCATGAAACTGCTTCTCCTTATTTCCCTGCATATAGTGTGTAGTGGAAAGAATAAATAGAACTTAGGTTAAATTGACTAATGTCATATTTATTGAGTCTAATACACTTCTAAATATTTGGGGTGAAGCTATTTTGACTGATTGTTATGTGTTGAATCGTGTGCCTTATAAAAAGAATAAATTGACACTTTTTGAGTTGTGAAAATGTCTCAAGCCAAATTTAGGATATCTAAGAGTTTGGAATTGTCTAGCCTTTATGAGGCTAATGGATACAAAAATTACAAAGTTGGGTAAGAAAGTTACTGCTTGTACTTTTCTTGGTTATGCTTCAAATAGTACAACCTATAGAATTATTTTTCATAAAATAAATCTTCTTTTGATGCTAAAAATAGTAGGGGTCAAAGAATTGAACATAATATTTTATCACTGCCTAGTTTTTCTACTTCTACTTTGAAAAATAATGATATTGATGATTTTGTGTTAATAAGAAGTAAAAGAACTAGACTAGAAAAATGTTTTGGTCCTGATTTTTATGTTTTAATGTTGTGTATGACCCTCTCACTTTATAAGAAGTTTTATCTTCACATGATGCAATTTTTTGAAAATATGTTGTAAATGATGAAATGGAATCACTAATTTTTAATAAAACTTGGAAGTTAGTTGATTTACCATCAGGTTGTAAAATAATTGGTTGCGAATAGGTCTTATGAAAAAAGTTAAAACCGGATGGATCTATTGATAAATATAAGGATAGATTAGTTGCCAATGGTTTTAAGCAACTAAAAGACCTAGACATTTTTAAAACGTTTTCTCTGATAACTAGAATTACATCCATTAGACTTTTAATTGCTATAGCTACAATTTACTCATCAAATGTATGTAAACACTATTTTTTAAAATGGTGACCTAAGTGAGAAAATTTATATGAAACAAACCAAGTGTTTTATTAAAGTAGGAGAAGAAAGCAAAGTATATAAACATACTAAATCCTTATATGACTTGAAACAGACACCAAAGTAATGGGGTGAAAATTTTGATTCTTGCATGATTGAATATGGTTTTAAAACAAATGAATGTGATAAGTGCATATATCATAAGTCTTGGAATAATTTACATGTTATTATTTGCTTATATGTTGATGATTTATTGATCTTTGGCTCTAATATGAATGTTATTGGTGAAGCTAAAACTATTCTTAGAAGTCACTTTGATATGATCGATCTTGGTGAGGAAAATTTTATTCTAGCAATAAAAATTACTAGAACATGTGATGGATTTTTATTTGACGGTCACATTATGTTGAGAAACTTTTGAACAAATATATAACTTTATTGATAGCAAGGATGTTTTAACTCCTTTTGATTCAAGTGTACATTTGTTTCTTCTTCAAAGTGTAAACCATGTGATAAATCAAAATAAATATACTAGCTTAATTGGAATTTTGAGATATGCGAATGATTACACTAGACCTGATATTGCATATGCAATAGTAGTACTAGAAGGCTTACAAGCAAGCCAGGTAATGAACATTGACATGCTATTACAAGAGTTATGAGATATTTAATTTGAACTAAAACTTGTGGTTTGTTTTATAAAAAATATCATGTTGTACTTAAAGTTTTTTCTGATGTAGATTGGAACACTTTATCAGGTGATTCCTTTTCTATTACACTTTTACTTTGGGTGGTGGTACTATTTGTTGGAAATTAAAAAAGCAAGCTACAATTGCGAAATTTACAAAGGAGGCTGAACTAATCGCTTTAGCTTCAGCTCACTGAGGAAGCGAATTGGTTGACATTTATTATTTCAAATACCTTATTTTGAAATATCAATTCCTCATATTTTAATACATTATGATAGCACTGCAGTAATTGGTAGAGTTCAAAACCATTATTACAATGATAAATTCGGACCTATAAGGAGGAAACACAGTAATGAGATCATATTTGACAAGTGGTACCATTAATGTTGATTATGTCAAATCTTGTGATAATCTTGTAGATCTTCTTACTAAGTGATATGCCAGCATGATGCATTTAACAAGGAATAAATGTTAGTTCTTAAGCAATAATAGGGTATTTTAATAGTTTTCTACTTTATCAAGGGAGTAAATCAGTGGAAATGGATAAGAAGGCGAAACAAAGCAAAGAACTACAAGATGGAGACCTAATGGTAGGCTTGACGGACTGTCACACTCACGATGGGTCGTCAATCCCATCGATAAGATAAATCAAAAGAGGGCCAAAAGTTGATAGTTATGATGGAAGCTCTGGCAGGACGTGCATCACTGACAGACCATCAATTTTGTCGTCAGACTTAAACAGAAGTGAAGCCAAGAGGAAAGTAATGAAGGAATATATGATGGACTTTCACACCTCTAACTCTCCATCATATCCATCATCAAAACAAGCATTTCAACCTATCATTACAAGTTAGCACTAACAGTGTGAGTGATGGATCGTTGATTCTATGACGGGCCGTCATCTTCACCATCAGGTGGACATCGGAGAGCCGTATTTTCACTTTTGAATTTTTATTTCCTAAGACTATAAATAACAAATTTTAGGTTTTATTTTCAGTAACTTGTATTTGGAAGAACGGGCGGAACACAGTTTTCTTGGAGTGTGGTTTATTAAATGACTGTGAATTACGAAATCAAAGTATTGATTGTTTCATCTTTGATAAGTTTTTATCCTTTATATGAATGCAATAATATCTCTTTTTCTCATAATCATGATTGGCTAAATCACACAACCTAGGGTTGTGGAATCTATGACGACATGATAAAAATCTAGGGTTTAGTATGGAATGGCCTAAGTAGTGCATTGCACATCTTGTTAATTCTTTCATATTAAATAATTTCTAATGGTTGCAAACATTAGATCCTGCCCTAGGTTTGACTTGTTCTAGTAAAAGAGCAAAACTTGGAGAAAAGAGTTAACAACAATAATTCAAATTGTAAATTCGTCTAATAGTTAATGTCGTAACAAGATTAAATACTTTGAGTGATTATCAGTGATTAACTTAAAACATTTTTAGTTCAAAAGAATAAAAATGCCATATGC
The DNA here is from genome assembly GCF_947179165.1 of Solanum dulcamara. Lineage (NCBI taxonomy): Eukaryota > Viridiplantae > Streptophyta > Magnoliopsida > Solanales > Solanaceae > Solanum > Solanum dulcamara. The sequence goes on along the minus strand of NC_077247.1, from coordinate 16,587,281 downwards.
TTAATATGTTTGAAAAACATTTAAGTGACATAAATGTGTGATAAACTGATACAATCTGCAATGTGTAAAATCATTCTGTACTAACCTCAATATCGATCAATTTGTCTTGGTCAACACAAACCTAGGTAGTTTTTCACATTAACACCAATCTCCAGCTATTGTGAATTGCTTTTGGTTACTATTAACTTTTAAGAACTATATTCTAAAACCCCCCATATTTCCACTCTATGTCGGAAATAAGTAACTAACAGTAAAATAACCACATACGGCTTAGTCGTCGCCTTATTCCCTGTGGGATTTGACCCGAACGTAGTTGGGTTTTATATTTTCCAACGATCACTTTATATCTCTTTATCGAGGTGTAATTTGGTCGTATTAAATTTTGGCGCCGTTACCAAGAAATACGGTTGTCTATTAAGTCATATGTGTGTTATTTGACTATTAGTCTTATTTCCTGATTTTAGTTTTTGTTTGATGTGTTTGTGCTTTGAAGGGTAGAGGTTAGTGGATACAAAGTACTCAAAGTAAGAGTTGATTCCTTACGATCCAGAAATCAAAAGGTTAGTTCACAAGATGAATGCGCAAGAATGAGAAGTGCAAAGGTAGAGAGAGCTTGCTGAAGCTCGTACCAAGGACAGTATTAACAATGGCAGTAATAACAACTTGGGAGATGAACATGAGGAGGAGAAGGAGGATTTACTACCTTAACATCATTGACGAATTCCTAAAGGTAAAGGTCAACCACCTGTTGACTTTGCTGTGGAAATGATGATCCAAATATGGATGGGGTCGGAGCCACTAGGGCTATAGTTCTTCCTCCGCTACCACCAGGGCAGAAGTTCATTATCACTAGCACTATGCTTCAGCTGTTGAACTTCAAAAGATTATTTAGGGGAGCAGTTAGGGATGATACACATCAGCATCTAATGAATTTCATCGCCACATATAAGTCTTCTGATATCTCAGGAGTTAGTAAAACAGGAATTCGCCTGAGATTATTTCCATTTTCTCTATCTAAGGAGGCAATCAAGTGGTTGAATGAGCTCCCGCATGATTCGATTACAAATCGGAAAGAACTAAAGAAAGCATTTTTGGAGAGATTTTTCCCACCTTCAAGGAGGCTGTAGATTAATGATGAGATTAACGAACACAAGAAACTACCTAATGAAGCTCTACATGAATCATAGTTGAGATTTAGTCAGAAGCTAAAACAGTGTCCAAATCACAATATCACATATGAGCACTTGATGGAGCTATTCTACCGATTTTGTAATTTAGTCACCAGGCTAGTTGTTGACCAGGCTTATGGTGAATCATTTATGTCTAAGACTTTCACTAAATCGTCGGTTATTTTAGACCAAGTTTCAAAAACCAACAGGGCTTGGCATATGAGAGACTCTAAAATTGGGGGTATGGGGTATACTTTTAAGATGTCGACAGCACAACGAAAGATAAAAGAGGAGCGAGACCAGGATATAGTCCATATAAAGACTCAGATGGATTTGCTAACTAAATGTCTACTATCTGGTCCTACAAAAGGTGGAATCTACCGACTCAGGAGTGAGGAAAATAAACGGTGATCTATATAACATGAACCAACTGGTAGATTCATAGTCCACGTCCATTAAGCAGATAGAGCAGTAAATGGAGCAACTGTCAGCCGCATTTAACTAGAGAAAGAATGGTACTCTGCCACGTGACATAGTTTAGAACCCAAGGAAAAATAGGCAGTGTATGGCAATGACGATAAGGAGCAGAAAGATGCTTATGGGTCTAACACCTGCAGGTATTGAACAAGAAGAAAATATTGAATCCGAATCTGATGAGCATGCGAAAAATACTAGAAATGACTCTATTATCGCTAATGATGATGACGAGGGGGAAGATCAGGTAGTTGAGAAAAAGTTGAACGAAATAAGAAGAGTACGAAGCAAGTTGAGATAGAGGTGTGCAGCCACTTCCACAAATTCCTAAACCACCTCTTTCTTTCCCTCAGATGTTGAAGAAAATGGCTGAGGATCGAAAATTTCTGAAATTCATCTCAATATTGAAGGAGTTGTCTATAAAAATTCCTTTGGTTAAAGCTTTAGAGCAAATGTCAGGTTATGAAAAATTCATGAGGGATCTGGTTACAAAGAAGCAAACATTCACTTTTGAGCCGGCTGATAACCTACACCATTGTAGTGATATTATTACAGGTTTATTGGTTGAGAAGATAAAAGATCCAGGCTGATTCACTATACTATGCATGATTGGTGCATTTTATTTCGCAAGGGCTCTATGTGATTTGGGAGCTAGTATAAATCTCATACCATTTGCAACTTATAGATAGTTGAGCTTGGGAGCCCCCAAACTGACTTCGATGAGGTTGTTAATGGAAGATCGATCAGTGAAGAGGCTTGTGGGGATCTTATGTTATATGCTGGTAAGGGTTGACTATTTGTTTTTTCCTACAGATTTCGTGATCCTAGACTGTGGGGTGGATTTCGAGGTTCCCATAATCTTGGGAAGGCCATTTTTGGACAAGGAAGGGCTTTAGTGGACATTGAAAGTGGTGAACTAACTTTGAGTCCGAATAATGAAGAGGTAAAATTCAATGTGTCCAAATCCATAAAGAAGCCTAAAGATATGACTGTGATAGACATAGCCGATGAGGTACTATTAAGGATGATTGTCGGACTAACAGACCTCACATGTGTGATGGGTTGTCAGATCCATTGTCTAACCTCGATCGCATAAAAGAGCAAATCTTTGAGTTGACGCCAGAAAATTATAAATGTGACAACTGTCACACAAATGACGATCCGTCAATGCTACCATCACACTAGGTAAGTTGTTCTAACCTTAATCCAATACCTGACCCATCCCTTTTCTTTAAACCCTAATGAATTAAATTCTCCATACCCACCACCCGACCTACGCCATTGTTACCACAATCCTAACTATTCCAAAGCCCCAAATCACTTGATCACACATATCCTCACATCCAAACTTGAGAAAGTCTCATATCCTATATCCTCATAGCAACACCCACACTGAATCCTTCCTCCCAAATCTGATAACCACATCAAAGATCCCAACCCCTGTACCCAATATTCCCTCCCTAAAGACCCATTCCCAAAACCCCACTATCTGCACATAGTTGAAGTGTGTGAAGATGCCGTGCTCGATTTATTAGCTATAAATGTGTCAACTTTAAGGTAAGTATATTGATTCGAACTCCTTTGAATTATGTGTTGATATCTTTAGATATTTGGCAGTTTTGAGTATCTTCTTATCTGTTGTTAGGTTGTTTTAATTGTTAAATTCAAGTAGGACGATTGCAATATGTTAATTGAATTGAGTTGGGTCATTAGGCCTATTAGTGTTGATACATGCATATGGGTTAGAGAAATTGTGTGACATTGTATTATGGGTAGGTCGCAATTGCATTGAAAATTAATTGGGGTGATTGAATTTGAACCTGATAAATAGGGTGAAGTCTGAGTAGCCTTGCATTTTGTCATTTATGGGTGTTGATTTGAGTTGGAGGAATCCTATAAATGGTTTGTTTGATGGGATAGAAGTTCATAGTCCCTATAACTATGAAGATTAAAAGTACCGAAAAGATTTTGTTTTATTTGATAAAGTGAAGGTTCCCAATGATAGATTGAGTAACGACATTCTTAAGGGAAATCATTAACTTTGTAAAAAGATATTTTCGTGCACAGGGGAAGTCTGAGTATCTGTTAGTTCCATTGTTTTATGATTCCCAATGATAAATCGAGTGACCACATTCTTAAGGGAGATCATCATGTTTGTTATTATGTGTTTGTAGGACACAGGGAAAGTCTGAGTACCTGTTAGTGTTATCAATAATAGAAGTGTGGGGGTGCAGTCTGAGTACCCATAACTACATCTATAGCTTGTGATGAAGCATATGACGACTCAACATATATGTAACACCCCTCAAAAATTTTCCCTAAGATTTGGACCTTTTTTGTATATGTGTAGGGTCGAACTCAATTATTTTGAAGTATGTGCACGAGTTAAGATGAGTTCCTAAGTAATTAAAGAGTGTTAGAGGTGATGTGGGGTCATAAGGGATCCTTAGAGCCAAGCTAAGTCTAAAAGGATTCGTCTTGCGTAAGTTGTTGAGGAAGTTTATATAAGGGTCGACTTCTAATGGCCATATCATTTGAAATATGACGATATGGTAGCCTACAACCTATTAAATTAAAGTTCGTTGAGTCTTCTTTCCAAAGCCACCAAGAATATAAATTTTGGAGTTTGGAGTCAAAAGATATAACGATCCTAAGACGAACTAGCATGGCAGGAATTTTAGGCCTGAGTTGCAACTGCTGGGAATCTGGGCTTGGCGCCGCAGTGGCACGATGCGCCACTATCGTGCCACAAAACAGCCTCAGTAGTTTGGTCCCTAGCGCGGCACGCCACTACGAGGTGTGCAGGGTTTTTCAGGCTAATTTTCCCAGAACCCAGAAAATTGGTTGGGCGCTGTAAGGGCGCGATGCGCCACTATCGCGCCAAAAAACAGCTTCAGTAGTTTGGTCTCTGGCGCGATGCGCCACTATTGGGTTGCAGGGTTTTTACACCTAATCGACTTGGCGCTGCAGTGACGCGATGTGCCACTATCGCGCAAGGTGCATTTTAGCCTATTTTTCAGAACTTTTGAGAAGGGGCAATTTGGGAATTGTCCCAAATTATATATATATCATCCTTGACCAATTTAGGAATATATTTTCAGCCTCCTCACTCTCTCTAAAAGCCCTAGGAGTCTCTCTTTCTCTCTCTTCTTCTTCTCTTCCATTTCTAACAAGGAATTGCCTCCAAGAGCTCCAAGATTCGAGTTCTCCATTGAAGAACCAACATCAAGGTTTTCTCCAAGTCTTCACTAATGTATGTAAGGCTATCCAAAACATGGGTTGAGTCTACCCATGTGCCCTACTCTTGCTTTGAGGTTAGAGGTCCATGAGAATGGAGTTTCTTGGTATGGTTTATGTTTGAATGAGTTTTGTCTCCTATTAATTTGACTTTATTGGTGTTGATGTTGTTGAGCTAAGAAGTTCCTAAAACCTTCATATTAGTATGAGTTGATAGAGATAACTTGTTATTATGTTTTGTTGATCTCTTTAGCCATGTGATTATGTTGCATAAGTTAATTTTGTTGAATGTGCTATTCTACTTGAATTGTTGGGTCAAAGCCTTAGAGTTGTGATGAGTCATAAGGAGAGGTTATAAATTCTTATCTAAATGAGGCTTGATTTAGTTGATTGAAGGATAGAATTAACGAGTGGATGAGGTCCTAAATGAGACTTGCCATTATGACTTAATTGAGTTGAAATGAGAATAGAGTTGATGAGTTGGCAATGTCCCACATAAAACTAGCCGTGAGGGCTTGTTTGAGATGATTGGAGGGAGTCTTATGAGCATGGAGTCATGGGAGAAGTATCGAGCACCAAAGAGGGTAAGAGTATAGTCCATACTCGAACCCCAGAAACTACACCGCCAACGTAGGTAGGGATGAAACCATTAAAGTCGGATGCTTCCTGTGGGATTGAACTATTAAAGTCGGATGTTTCCCATTTTATTGTCCTGAAATGATAAGACTTGACTAATCGATGGTATCCATGATTAAGGAGGCGTTCATGCCCTGGCAAGGTATGGATGGATGTGGCAACAACGTCTGATTGTTGTACTATCACTGGCTCATAGGTGATGATTGTTGGATAAGAGAAACTCCCATTTAGGTCTTGATAGCACTCCGAGTCAGTTGAGTCGAGTGGCTTGTGATTGGTCCCGTCTAAACCATTTATTGTTAGACTTAGGACACTTGAATGAGTTGGTATGTATATATATGAGTTGAGATCCTGAGTTGATATTAATGTTTTCTTGATGTTTATTTCATCCGGCCATTTTACATACTCATACATTTCACGTACTGATGCCATTTGGCCTGCATCGTTTCATGATGCAAAGACAGGTACCAGAGATTATCAACCGGCGCACCATTGACTATCCACACACTTTCAGCTACTTGGTGAGTCCTTCCAGTTTCCGAAGGAGCTTGAGCTCCCTATATAGTTTCGTTTTGTCTTCTTATTTTGATTGTTGGTAGCCATGGGCTTGTCATTGGCACCTCCTAGACTTTGATAGAGGCTTCATAGACTAGAGAGTGGGGAGGTTGGACTATTACCTTGAGGATTCCTATTTTACTTATTTTATTAAGTTGATAATATTTAGCCTGCGGCCCCCATATTGTGAATTGTATCTTATGATTGAACCCTCCTTTGAGTGAATGTGATTGAATGATAGTGTTACTGAATCAGGTGGTTTGCTTGAAGGTCAGAAATGGCTTTTGAGTACCGGTCACGACTAGGGTACCCTTTCGGGTAGTGATAAACATGGTATTAGACAACAGAGTTCAAGTATCCTAGAGAGTCTATAAAGCCGTGTCTAGTACAGTCTTGCTTATGGGTGTGTTTTGCACCACACTTATAAGTAGGAGGCTATAGGACATTAGGAATTGTTTCCCTTCTTTCATATTCTGAATTCATGCGATGAAGTTAAACTCTATGAAACTTCCCTTATAATTTATGCATTTATATGTTATAGATAATTCCTCCAAAATGTACTGCTAGCCAGAGGAATGCCGATAATATAGGGATGCCCCAGTCTGAGCTGCGCCCAGCAAGGGCTAGTGGCCAACCTGCGAGGTATGCGGAGGTGCCTCAAGTGCCTGCTACCCCGCCCGCACCCACATAAGAGGCAGAATTTAATAGCTGCCCAGAATGGTAAATAGAGTTCGCCAACTCTTAGCTCTAGTTCTCAAGAGCAGTTTGCTGCCACTAAAATTAGAGACTTCCTAAGAATGAATCCACCGACATTCACGAGTTCTAAGGTTGATGAAGATCCCCAAATTTTTATTGATGAGATATGGAAAATTCTGAAAGCTATGCATGCTACGGAAATTGAGGGGGTTGAGTTGGTGTCTTATCAACTCAAGGATGTGGCAAACATTTGGTATAACCAATGGGAACAAGGTAGAGGTAAGGATACTGAACCAGCTATGTGGGATGAATTTAAGGGAGCCTTTCTTGACCACTTCTTTCCTCGAGAATTGAGGGAAGCGAAAGTGGAGGAATTTGTGAATCTGAAACAAGAGGGTATGACAATTAAGGAGTATGGCCTAAAGTTTATCCAGCTGTCCAAGTATGCTCCAGAAATAATCCCAGATGTGAGGTCAAAGATGAGGAAGTTTGTCTTCGGATTAGAGAGGCATGTGAAGAGAGAGTGCAAAGCGGCATTGTTAATCTGCGACATGGATACTTCAAGATTGATGGTGTATGCTCAGCAGGTAGAGGATGAAAAGAGGAAAGACAAAGAGGAGCATATGAGCAAGAAGACAAGGTCAGCTGGGCACGAGAATGAACAGAAGCATAATAAGGGCAATAGGTCCTTCTTCCAGAAGAGGCGTTTCAACTATGCCTCGACCACAACAAGTGCACCTATGCCGCAGAACAGGTATGATCGGCAGAGATAGAGTCGCCAGAGTTTCAGACCCCAGGGTTCTTAATCCCAGACTAGTATGAGTCAAGGTTCGAGAGGGAAGCCACCATGAGGCAAGTGCGGTAGGCTCCACTTGGGGGAGTGCAGAGAGGGAAGGGTTGGTTGTTATAAATGCGGCCAAATGGATCATTTTCAGAGGGAGTGTCCAACAGGGGGAAATAGAGCCTAGCATTCTACCACCACACCACCGGCTAGGGGTGATCAGAGGGGCACTACTTCAGGCCCAAGGAGAGGTACAAACCGTTTATATGCCATGGGTAGTCGCCAAGATCAAGAAAACTCTCCAAATGTCTTGACGGGTATAATTCGAGTCTCTTCTCTTGATTGCTATATTTTGATGGATCCGGGTGCTACCTTATCCTTTGTGACTCCTTATGTGGCTAGTAAATTTAATAAAATTCCCGAATGTCTTCTTGAGCCTTTCAGTGTAGCTACTCCTGTCGGTGATTCTGTCTAAGCTGAGAGAGTCTATAGAGATTGCACTGTGTCAATTCATCACAGGGATACCTTGGCTGACTTGGTTGAGTTGGACATTGTGGATTTCGATGTGATCCTTAGCATGGACCGGCTTTATGTCTGTTATGCCTCAGTTGACTGTAGGACTCGGATCATTAAGTTCAAATTCCCGAACGAGGCTGTCATAGAGTGGAAGGGGAGTCCTGTTGTGCCTAAGGGTAAGTTTATTTCTTACCTTAGGGCCAGGAATCTAATATCAAAGGGGTGTATCTATCACATTGTCCAAGTGAAAGATGACAATGTTGAGTCACCATCCTCTGAGTCGGTCCCAATTGTCAACGAGTTTCCTAATATCTTTCCTGAAAATCTGCCTCGAGTTCCTCCGGATAGGGAGATCGACTTTGGGATTGATGTTCTTCCTGATACCCAGCCTATCTCAATTCCTCCCTATAGAATGGCTCTGGCTGAGTTGAAGGAGCAGTTGAAGGACTTGTTAGATAAGGGATTCATTAGGCCGAGTGTCTCACCATGGGATCTCCCATCCTATTTGTGCAGAAGAAAGATAGGTCCCTTAGAATGTGTATTGATTACAGGCAGCTGAACAAGGTCACCATAAAGAACAAATACCCTTTCCCCAGAATAGATGACTTATTTGATCAACTTCAGGGTGCCACTTGTTTCTCAAAGATAGACCTAAGATCGGGCTACCATCAGTTGAAGGTGAGGGAGCGTGATATCCCAAAGACAGCTTTTTGGACCCGCTATGGCCATTTTGAGTTCTTGGTGATGTCCTTTGGTTTGAAAAATGCCCCCGCAACTTTTATGGATCTCATAAACCGAGTGTTTAAACCATATCTTGACATGTTTGTGATAGTATTCATAGATGATATTTTGGTCTACTCTAAAAATGAGGAGGAGCACGCCCATCATCTTAGAGTCATCTTACAAACCTTGAAGGACCAGGTATTGTATGCAAAGTTCTCTAAATGTGAATTTTGGCTTGCATCAATGGCTTTCCTAGGCCACATTATACCTGGAGATGGTATTCAAGTTGACGCTCAGAAGATTGAAGCTGTGAAGAATTAGCCCAAACCCATATCCCCGACGGAGATAAGAAGCTTCTTGGGTCTGGCCGGCTATTATCGAAGGTTTGTGGAGGGGTTATCATCCATATCATCACCATTGACTAAGCTGACCCAAAAGAAGGCTAAGTTCCAATAGTCTGATGCTTGTGAGGAGAGTTTCCAGAAATTGAAGACCAAGCTAACCACTGCTCCTGTTCTAACTTTGCCCGATGGAATAGAGGGTTTTGTGATCTATTGTGATGCATCTAGAGTTGGTTTGGGATGTGTGCTAATGCAGAGGGGAAAGGTGATATCCTATGCTTCAAGACAGCTTAAGGTTCATGAGAAGAACTACCCAACTCATGACCTTGAGCTGGAAGTTGTGGTGTTCACCCTTAAAATTTGGAGCCACTGCTTATATGGAGTGCATGTTGATGTATTCACCGATCATAAGAGCTTACAATACGTCTTCAACTAGAAGGAACATAATCTGAGGCAGAGGAGATGGCTGGAGCTACTCAAAGACTATGATATAAGCATCCTCTACCATCCAGGTAATGCTAATGTTGTTGCTGATGCTCTTAGCAGGTTGTCTATAGGTAGTACTACCCACGTAGAGGAAGGAAAGATAGAATTAGCGAAGAAGGTACACAGATTAGCCCAATTGGGAGTTCGTCTTAAAAAGAACAATGAAGGTAGAGTTAATGTTCAGGATGGGTCTGCATCCTCACTTGTGACAGAGGTAAAAGAGAAGCAAGACTAAGATCCCGTCCTACTCCAATTGAAGGGAGTTGTTCACAAATAAGAGGTAATGGTTTTTACCAAAGGGGGAGATGGTGTGTTGAGGTACCAAAATAGATTGTGTGTGCCTGATGTTGATGATGTTCGAGAGAGGATTATGGCCGAAGTTTATAGTTCTAGATACTCTATTCATCTAGGCTCTACAAAAATGTACCATGACTTGAGGGAAATCTATTGGTGGAGTGGGATGAAGAGAGACATCGCAGAATTTGTTTCCAAGTGCCCGGATTGCCAACAGGTGAAGGTTGAGCATCAAAGGCCATATGGTTTTGCTCAAAACATAGAAATTCCGGAATGGAAGTGGTAGATAGTTAATATGGACTTTATTACAGGCTTGCCGAGGTCCTGAAAGCAACACGATTCCATTTGGGTGATTGTGGATAGAATGACAAAATCAGCTCACTTCTTGACAGTTAAGACTACTGATACCGCAAAAGATTATGCGAAGTTATACATTCAAGAGATCATCAGATTGTATGGAGTCCCCTTGTATATCATCTCGGACAGAGGAGCTCAATTCACTTCCCAATTCTGGAGATCTTTTCAGAAGGGACTGGGTTCAAAGGTGAACCTTAGTTTGGCCTTTCATCCCCAGACGGATGGCCAAGAGGAGCGCACCATTCAGACGTTGGAGGATATGTTGAGAGCTTGTGTACTTGACTTCAAAGAGAATTGGGATGATCACTTACCTCTCATAGAGTTTACCTGTAATAATAGCTATCATGTGAGCATTCAAATGGCTCCTTATGAAACTTTGTATGGGAGGAGGTGTAGATCGCCAATTGGATGGTTTGAGGTTGGTGAAGTTGAGTTGATTGGACCCGATTTTGTTCACCAAGCCATGGAGACGGTGAGAGTCATTCAAGATAGGCTAAAGAAAGCCCAAAGCCACCAAAAATCTTACACCGACGTGAGGAGGAGAGGCTTAGAGTTTGAGGTGGATGATTAGGTGTATTTGAAAGTGTCACCCATGAAGGGTGTCATGAGATTTGGAAGGAAGGGGAAACTTTGTCCTTGATATATTTGTCCTTACCAGATTGCGAGGCGGATTGGGAGTGTTGCCTATGAGTTGGAGTTACCCTCAGAGCTAGCCTCTATTCATTTGGTATTCCACATTTTGATGTTGAAGAAGTACTTAGGCGATCCCTCGTTGGTAGTCCCCATTGATAATATTGGATTTAAGGATAGCTTATCCTATAAATAGGTTCTGGTCCAAATTTTTGATCGCCAAATCCGCAAATTGAGGAACAAAGAGATCGCCTCAGTTAAAGTCCTATAGAGAAATCAATTTGTTGAGGAAGCCACATGGGAAGCGGAGGAAGAAATGAAATCTAAATATCCACATCTATTTGTGCCTACCGATGAGAATGTTGAAGGTAATGTCCATTTCCTTGACTTGAATTTGTTTGCGCATTATCAGTTTGATTGGTAAATTGTTTGAGAAATTGATTGGTTGATTGACTGAATTCTGATTGTGATTTGTACCCCAAGTCCATTCTTGGTCACTCGTCATTCAAGGATGAATGATCCCAAGAGGGAGATAATGTAACACCCCTCAAAAATTTTCCCTAAGATTCAGACCTTTATTGTATATGTGTAGGGTCGAACTCAATTATTTTGAAGTATATGCACGAGTTAAGATGAGTTCCTAAGTAATTAAAGAGTGTTAGAGGTGATGTGGGGTCATAAGGGATCCTTAGAGCCAAGCTAAGTCCAAAAGGATTCGTCTTGCGTAAGTTGTTGAGGGAGTTTATGTAAGGTTCGACTTCTAATGGCCATATCATTTGAAATATAACGTTATGGTAGCCCACGACCTATTAAATTAAAGTTTGTCGAGTCTTCTTTCCAACGCCACCAAGAATATAAATTTTGGAGTTTGGAGTCAAAAGATATGACGATCCTAAGACGAACTAGCACGGCAGGAATTTTAGGCCTGAGTCGCAATTGCTTGGAATCTAGGCTTGGCGCCGCAGTGGCACGACGCGCCACTATAATGCCACAAAACAGCCTCAGTAGTTTGGTCCCTAGCGCGGCGCGCTACTACGAGGTGTGCAGGGTTTTTCAGGCTAATTTTCCTAGAACCCAGAAAATTAGTTGGGCGCTGTAAGGGCGCAACGCGCCACTATCGCACCACAAAACAGCCTTAGTAGTTTGGTCCCTGGTGCGACGCTCCACTATTAGGTTGCAGGGTTTTTACGCCTAATCGACTTGGCGCTGCAGTGGCGCGATGCGCCACTATCGCGCTAGGAGCATTTTAGCCTATTTTTCAGAACTTTTGAGAAGGGGCAATTTGGGAATTGTCCCAAATTATATATATATCATCCTTGACCAATTTAGGAATATATTTTTAGCCCTTTTTCTCTCTCTAAAATCCCTAGGAGTCTCTCTCTCTCTCTCTTCTTCTTCTCTTCCATTTCTAACAAGGAATTGCCTCCAAGAGCTCCAAGATTCGAGTTCTCTATTGAAGAACCAACATCAAGGTTTTCTCCAAGTCTTCACTAAGGTATGTAAGGCTATCCAAAACATGGGTTGAGTCTACCCATGTGCCCTACTCTTGCTTTGAGGTTAGAGGTCCATGAGAATGGAGTTTCTTGGTATGGTTTATGTTTGAATGAGTTTTGTCTCCTATTAATTTGACTTTATTGGTGTTGATGTTGTTGAGCTAAGAAGTTCCTAAAACCTTCATGTTAGTATGAGTTGATGGAGATGACTTATTATTATGATTTGTTGATCTCTTTAACCATGTGATTATGTTGCATAAGTCAATTTTCTTGAATGTGCTATTCTACTTGAATTATTGGGTCAAAGCCTTAGAGTTATGATGAGTCCTAAGGAGAGGTTATAAATGCTTATCTAAATGAGGCTTGATTTAGTTGATTGAAGGATAGAATTGACGAGTGGACGAGGTCCTAAATGGGACTTGCCATTATGACTTAATTGAGTTGAAATGAGAATAGAGTTGATGAGTTGGCAATGTCCCACATGAAACTAGACGTGAAGGCTTGTTTGAGATGATTGGAGGGAGTCTTATGAGCATGGAGTCATGAGAGGAGTATCGAGCACCGAAGCGGGTAAGAGTATAGTCCATACTCGAACCCCAGAAACTATACCGCCAATGTAGGTAGGGATGGAACCATTAAAGTCGGATGCTTCCCGTGGGATCGAACTGTTAAAGTCGGATGTTTCCCATTTTATTATCCTGAAATGATAGGACTTGACTAATCTATGGTATACATGATTACGGAGGCATTCATGCCCTGGCAAGGTATGGATGGACGTGGCAACAACGTCTGATTGTTGTACTATCATTGGCTCATAGGTGATGGTTATCGGATAAGAGAAACTCCCATTTAGGTCTTGATAGTACTCCGAGTCAGTTGAGTTGAGTGGCTTATGGTTGGTCCCATCTAAACCATTTCTTGTTAGACTTAGGACACTTGAGTGAGTTGTTATGTATATATATGAGTTGAGATCCTGAGTTGATATTGATGTTTTCTTGATATTTGTTTTATCCGACCATTTTACATACTCGTACATTCCACATACTGACGCTATTTGGCCTGCATCATTTCATGATGCAGAGACAGGTACCAGAGATTATCAACCGGCGCACCGTTGACTATCCACACACTTCCAGCTACTTAGTGAGTCCTCCTAGTTTCCGGAGGATCTTGAGCTCCCTATATAGTTTCATTTTGTCTCCTTATTTTGATTGTTGGTAGCCATGGGTTTGTCATTGGCACCTCCTAGACTTTGATAGAGGCTTCATAGACTAGAGTGTGGGGAGGTTGGACTGTTACCTTGAGGAGTCCTATTATACTTGTTTTATTGAGTTGATAATGTTTGGCCTTCGGCCCCCATATTGTGAATAGTATTTTATGATTGAACCCTCCTTTGAGTGAATGTGATTGAATGATAGTGTGACTGAATCAAGTGGTTCGCTTGAAGGTCAGAAATGGCTTTCGAGTGTCGGTCACTTCTAGGGTACACTCCCGGGGCGTGATAGTATATCTGATGGCCCATCGCGTGAATCGTCCACAAGTCTTAAATTTAAATGATGTCACTTCTTAGCAATGATGATGAATTTTACATCCCTTCGTACATTTGACGGACCATCATATTGATCTTTATTATTGGTAGAATAAATAAGAGCACTGCTTATCAATGATGATGAACTTGACGAACCGTCAGCTTAACTGTCACAACTGTCTCCATTAATTAGGTTCACTCATTAGTAGTGACAATGGATATGATGGTCTATTAGACAACTGACGCCCCATCATTTCCACAGTTAAATATTTTGTCTCTTTACTGTTAAGCAATGAGGGCAAAACTGACGGTTGTCGTACCTGTGATGGTCCATCATCTTTGTCGTCACATATTCTTGGCTCCTAAAATTTTTCCATTCTTTCTTCAGTTTACTCTAATCATTAGCACTAAAATCTTTCATCAATATGTACTAATGCCATCAAAGATGAAAACAACCTGTAGAGGTAAGCAAAAATGCTCAACAAGATACCTGGTAGACGAGTCCAGTGGGTCGGAGGAGGACATTTAGGCCCTCGTTTTGAGCAGTACCACATCAGCACCTAAAACTAGAACTTCGACCTGATAACATCAAAAATCTCCAAGTCTGAAGAGGGAGACGAATTAGGCACTGTCTTTAGTTTTTGATTATCCTCCGATGAGCTTGCTGAGGAATAACCACTGCCGAAAGATGCAGTAGGGGTTGACATTCTAGAACCCGTTCGGGGTGGTTCCATCAAGACAAAGAACCCTGAATTTGATGAGGGTATGTGGTGGTACATCAAAGGGGCTATACAGTATTATAGATATGGGCTAGTTAAGAAATCTAAAGGGGGTTTAAAGCGGAGAATTACTGAAGAGGCCCAAATTCTCTAATCCGACCTCCGAGAATACCCTGAGATCGAGGCCTGGTTCAAAGAGTACAAGCTGGATTGGATAAAGTAAGGGCCTGGTCCATATTACCTAGCCATGGTTTGTGAGTTCTATACGAACTATGCGGCGAAACTAGATACAAAGTGTAAGCCACCAAAAGGGGAGTTAGATGTCCTAGACCAAGTTCCGGTACGTGAGGTGCAGGTCCAGATTTATGCCACCACAATCAATAGGTTTTTCTTTGGATATGAGTATACAACACCACTAGGACGATAGATTTTGACCATCAAATGCATACTCGATTTGATCAGAGGCCATGGTTTATACAGATGATAACTGAAGGAAATATAATTTGGTTAAATAATGTTAAAGAACAGATTTAGAAATCCTTTATGACATTCTCCACAAAATTTTGGTGGGTTGTTGTGCATTACATATTATTACCTACTGTTGGTGATAATACATTGGCTGAAGAGATATCCTTCATGGTGGCTAGTCTGATATTCAGATTCCCAATAAACTTTGGATAGATTATTGATGAAGAAATATGGTACAAGGTCTGGCAGCCGTCGATATCACTTATATTCCCATTCCTGATTACTGAGTTGTGTAATTAGAGTGGGTGCCCATCTTGATGGGTATCGATGAGGAGATTACGGTGATAAAGAGGTTTAAAATTGAGAAGATTAAGGATGATCAGAGGTTCGAGATATGAGTGCATAAGCTGATATCACAGGTATTTGGACAAGCTTCTTTGGTTGGGGCTATGATGTCTGTATAGCCTGCAGCATCAGCAGGCACGACTGCTATGGCTCGCACTCCATCAACCTCTAAAACTCTTGGTACACCAGCAGAGACTAATAATACTATGTATTTAATGCCACAACCATCATTGTATTCTTTCACATTACTAAATTTCATTTAATTGGTGAGATGGGTGGATAGACAGGAAAAGTAGATAAAATTATTTATCGAGAAGCTAGGTTCTTTTGTTGATAGAGAGATTGTAGTAGCCTTGGTCTCGTACCGTGATTTATATACCCAAATAGATGATATGTAGGCTAAGGTAAATAACAGGCTATGTGAGCTGACCGTTCCTGAATTGACCAAAATTTCAGCAGAGTTGGCGCTGGCGTAGGTAGATATTCAGACTTTACATAAGCGGCCGCTTAAGTTGTCCCCGACTCTAGATTTTATGGAATAGGAGAGGGAAGAGCCATTTATTGATCTTCATAGTATGGTCCGTAAAGCCTCAAAAAAATATCCAGTAGGTGGATATGAGGACGAGAGACATCGAGGAAAGAAGAGGCCTCTTACTGAGAGTGAGCTAGAGAGAATTGAGAGGGGGCAGCTTGAGGAGGCTACCCGGTTATCACGTCTTGATGCAGAGATCAGCTACGGGGAGTTGAGAGCCCATGCCTCTGGAATCTTCTATTACTTTGGCAGCTGAGTCTACTCCGATCAGGAAATTTGAGCCTATTTTAGAGTCACACACTCACCCTCCTCCTTCACCTATTGTCAAGACATCTCCAATGGAGTAATTGAGGGTGCCAGACACTACCGACACCATTGCTACTGTTATTAGGGAATTTGAGGCCCCACCATCTATGACAGACTTTGAAGCTTAGAGTTTTGATGGTAAATCCATCTCTCCTAGCTTCTATGTGTGTTTTTTAATACATTGAGGGTAATGCATATGATTTTAGAGGGGAAGGGGTGCACCTGTGTGTCTTTCACACTGCCTAGGGTTTTTTGTTGCCATGTTTCTTTTACTTTAGGTGCAATCTAGTAGAACTGGCATGTTTAGGATTGTCAGCAATGTAAATATATGTCATTGGTCTTGTACTATAAATGTTTGCAGCATGTAGTGGAACAACAAAAGTTTATGGTATGATTTTGTTTATGGGTTTATATTGACTGTTAAGGATATTTGTGTGACATCTAATTACTATGAATGAATCAACAATGCTTAAGCTCTATGTATGAACTGGTCGGTCAAATATTGATAGTGCATGCCATGTCATATGTGAATGTGAGTATTCTTATATAGTCATGCTCTACATATGCATCTAGAACTTTCGTGGTTTATATTGAATTGATTGGAAGACAGTGGATTAGGAAAGGATCGTAATCCATCTTTGAATTTATATTCGCTAACCCTATAAAAGCAGCCAAAGAAGTGTATAAATCCTTTGGTCCAAATTTTTTGTTTCAAGCCTAAATGAAAACTTGATTATTGTTAACTTGTTTATCTTCCCTGCTTATTTTGAAATTGTTCGTTTGGACCTGGACCCTCCTTGGACATTGTGTACCTCGACATAGGCAAAATGCCTAAGTTGAGGGTGGCTACTATGAGTAAAGAAAAAGTATTGTGGTATGAATAAAGATGGGTTTATAGGAATCGAAACTTGGGAATCCACCGCGAAAAAAAATATTAGCTGGGAATTACCAAGATTTAGTCAACAAGATGAAGCAAGTGGGTTGTGAAAGAAATTTGGAGAATAAAGAAAATATGATATCAAGGAGGACTTAGTCACTTTTCCCAAATGTATCCTACCTTTAACCCGAGCCTATGTTACAATACGAATAAAGTCCTATAATGATCCTAATCCAAATGTCAGTAAAGTTTTTTGTGAAAATAATAAGGGCAAGCCTATAGGTTGGATGTGCATTACATTGACCTTCGTTATGAGTGTGAGTTTCTTTGTCGTCCCTCATGAATAATTTTAGATACATGTAGGAGTGGGACTTCTTTGTTGTGATAGCATGAGTTTTCCCTATCTGCATTGATGTTCGAGAAAAACATAAATAGCGTATGCCGAGGTGGTGTTTGATATCCAAATGTAAACCCTTGATCCTTTTAGTTAGTGTAACACTTGATGAATATGCATGCTTGTGACATATGAGTAAATTGATACTGCTGTAAACATGATTAGTTGCGGATCTATAAAGACTGTGATAGGAGTTTCTTGAGTAAAAACAAATATTTTAAGTTAATGGTGTTGATGTGCCAGCATTTGATGGAACATATGACATATTTAACAAGGAATAAAGGCTAGTTCTTAAGCAGCAATAGGGTATTTTAATAGTTTTCTACTGTATCAAGGCAGGAAAACAGCGAAAATGGATAAGAAGGTGAAACAAAGCAAATAGCTGCAAAATGGTCACGGGTATTCAACCCCATCGTCAAGCTAAATCAGAAGAAGGGAAGAAGTTGATAGTTATGACGGTAGCTTTGAAGAGCCGTCACATCACTATCGGGCCGTAAATTACACCGTTGGACTTAAACAAAAGTGAAGCTAAGATAAAGAGTAATGACAGAACACCTCTGACGCCCTATCATATCCATCATCAGAATAGGTGTTTCAAACTATCAGTATTGGTTAGCACTGACAGTGCGAGTGACGGGCCGTCGAGTCTATGATGGGCCATCATCTTCACTGTTAGGAGGATGTCGGAGAGCCACATTTTGATTTTTGAATTTTTATTTCCTGAGACTATAAATACCAACTTTTAGGTTTTATTTTCATTATCTTGTATTTGGAAGAATGGACGGAATGCAGTATTGCTTGGAGTTTGGTTTATTGAACGAAAACTGTGAGTTACGAAATCAAAGTGATCATTATTTCATCTTTTGTAAGTTTCTATCCTTTAGGTGAATGCAATAATATCTCTTATTTTCATAATCATGCGTGGCTAAATTCCACAACCTATGGTTGTTGAAACCATGTCGACTTGACCTAAATTTAGGGTTTTTAATATTAACTAATTTCTAATGGTTGCAAACATTAGATCCTGCCCTAGGTTTGACTTGTTTGAGTAAAAGAATAAAACTGGAGAAAAGAGTTAACAACAATAATTCAAATTGTAAATTCGTCTAATAGTTAATGTCATAAGAAGATTAACTACTTTGAGTAATTATTAATGATTGACTTGAAACATTTTTATTTTGAAAGAATAAAAATGTCATATGCTTAAGATGGCTGAAAAACATTTAAGTGTGATAAATGTGTGATAAACCAATGCAATCTGCAATATGTAAAGTCATTTTGTACTAACCTGAATATCAATCAATTTATCTTGGTGAACACAAACCTGGGTAGTTTTCCTCATTAACACCAATCTCTAGCTACGGTGAATCACGTTTGGTTACTATTAACTTTAAAGAAATATATTCTAAAACCCCCCCATATTTCCACTTTTATTGGAAATAAGTAACTAACAGTAAAATAACTGTATACGACTTAGTCGTCACCTTATTCCCTATGGAATTCGACCCCCAACCTAGTAGGGTTCTATATTTGACAACGGCTGCTTTATATCTCTTTGTCGAGGTATAATTCAGGCGTATAACTAAGGCTTTAACAAGAGAAAAGGTCTGGAGCACATTTAGGGGTATGGGATTGAAGCCTATAAATCCATGAATCATATAAGGAACCTAACTTGAAGAATAAAGATGTCCTATCACCAGGTTCAACAACCCACCCTTCTTTTGATGTGAGTGCATTATTTCCTATAATAAATTGTGGAGGTTGACTTTACAAAACTCTTAATAAAATTACATAGCCCATATGGGTGGGGTGTTGAACTTACAGGAGCTCTCTCGACATATTTACCTATGTGGGTGTGGAAGTAGGCCGCTTCATATGAGAATTAACCTTATTCTAAGAAACACTCATGAAATTGGGATGCCACAAGTCCATAATGTGATAGCTATTAAAGTTGATATGAATACCTTGATTATTAGGTATGAGAAATGATATTTTATTTTTTAAGAAGTTATAGATTAAGTCTGAAACCATTATAGCTATGGAATAAAAAATTATTGTTTCACTAAGTGGAGGCTCAATGCAGTGAATACCTTTTGTTTCCTATTCAAAGTAAAAATGATGTGATAAATGAAAAAGAATATAATATTTTAATTGAAAGTTTGAGATATGTGACTCATTACACTAGACCTGATAATACATATGCAGTATGAGTACTTAGAAGGTT